>NC_133658.1:826612896-826810396 GCF_037893015.1 Macrotis lagotis
AAGCAAAAGCTTGCATTTGCCTGGCCCCTCCATTTGATTGTGGGTAAAAATCCATGACAAAGACCTCTTGTTTTCTTAGGCTTCCAGAACTTTCCGCTTCATTGCCCAAGACTCCATTAAAGGTAAGATGCTGTGACTAATGTATCTTTGGGGGGCTTGGAAAAATATTAAGCTTTTATCACATGAGATTAAACATTGCTTATGTACAATTTTATGCATGCTATACCCACCACACACGATGCAAGTCTGTATGGGATATGGATTACATTCTGCCTACTGTTCATAAGAATTTTGAAAATGTCTACAGTTTTGGTAAAAGGGGAAGCACTTAAGCTTTACTCCCAAGGTGGTATATAAAATGTCACTATGGCTAATGTAGCAGGATAACTTTATAAGACTAACCCAGAGGTGAAATTAAGGGGAAGAAAAAAGAGCCCTTTTGCAAGCTTGCTTAAATGTTCTGCATTATCAGTTACAAGAAGTACTTAATCCATATAAGTTGAAACTCATTTGATTTACATCTCATTGACACCAGAACATGGGCAACCAGGGTATGGTTTTTCCAACACAAAGAACCATTTGTGCAGGAATAACAACCACATTTTTCGTTATTTTAAACGATCAAGGAAATTTGTGTAGAGTTTTCATCTGTTATTAGGAAAAGTTTTCCTAGTCCAAACAGTCTACAAACCGCCACCCACAGCTGCTCCACAGCGTGGGTTACAGCTTGTATCTGCCTCCCAGATCTGTAGGCTCAGAGAAGCTAGCCGTAAACAACACCTGATCTTTAAACGTGGCCACACACAGGCAACACAAGGGTCTCAGAGAAGTACGCAACTTAGACGCAGGGAAATAAACACTCCGACCAGTTTGTCGTCGATGCCATTTTCTTGGAGCTTGACTAGAGCTGCTCCAATAATAGATCCCTTGAGAGGGTATAAAGGACATGTCATGGCTTTTAAATAGCATTTTTTTTAAACCCTCCACAATACAACCATATACTGCCTGTGTTGAAAATAGCCAATGCTTTTATGACTAGCTTTGGGGATATAGAGGCTCTGCAAAGAAATAACTAATTTGACATTTAATAAAAAATCAGATTAACATGCTTGACCAGAGACAGTTCTGTTCCATCTTCTACAAGTTGTCAAAATAGTAGTAGGATGTCTTTTTTGGCATGTGAAGAATAGGACTGAAAAGATAAGAGTCAGCAGAGCTAGGACCATAAAAATTTCCATACCAGTTCACATTTAGGGTTTCTCCAGCTTGCTATTGTCTTTTTTTGACTATAAATAGTAATCTGACAGTAATTAATGTTAACTCTAAAAGGGTTACAGATGGTCCCTGCCCTCAAACATCATCACATTTTTTCAATAGTAACTCATTATAGAACCAACTTAAATTCATCAAAACTTATTTATCAAAAATATATATTTCCTTATTTTAAAAAGTTGTTCAAGTAGTAAGCATTTTAAAAAACAAAATCACTCAATACATATCTACATAATCTGCCAAAACTATGACTCTTTCTGCATTTTTAGTTCATGAGTAGCCTGTTTCATCATTGTCATTTTTGACTCATGATTCATCTTTGCTTTTTCAGAGTTCTCAAATCTTTCAAAGTTTTTTTCCCTGTATAGTGTTATTATCATAAGTTTATAAATATAAAGTTTGTATTTCTCATCAGTCCTCTTTTTCCTCTAAAGTTGTCCATTTTATAATTTCCTGATGCAATAATATTCCATTTTATTCATAGGCCACAATTTGTTTAACTATGCCTTGATAGGAGTTTATGCTCTTAATTTCTCCTTTTTTGGCCATCACAAAAAAAATTTATATTTATATATAGATCCTTTTCCTCTTTCTTTGATTTCTTTTGGGGTATAGGGTCAAAATGTATGCAGACTTTGGTAACTTTCTGGACAAAGTGCCAAATCATCTGAACCGGTTCACAGCTCTACTGATCATTCCCTGATGATTCTGTTTTCCCATAGCCCCTTCATCATTTTACTCTTTTGTCATCTTTGCCAGTCTGATAAATATGAGAGGAAACCTCAAAGTGCTTTACTTTGCATTAATCTAATTATTAGTGTTTTGGAAAATGGCTTCTGTTGATACCTTGGATTTCTTCCTTTAAACTTTTCCTGTCCATATCCTTTGATGATTTATCTTTAGGGAATGATTATCAGTTTTTTAAACCTGAATCATTTTCTTGCATATCTTAGAAGTGAAACTTTTGTCAGAGGATATTAAAAAAAGTATAAATACATCTTAAAATGCTTTCAATCTTTTTCACATTTTGAATGTTGGAGTTTAAGTACCACAAATTCATCAGTTTCTATTGAAGTGGTTTTCATTTATCCTAAATTTACCATTTTCAAGTTATCTTATCAGTTTCTCATTTCTAGAATTTATCTCTGCAGTCATAATTTTACCTTTAAAAACTTCATTTTAAGCTTCCATTTTTCCAATTTAGGCCTTTCTAATTTTAACCTTAAGAACTTTCATTTTATCTTCATAGACTGAAGATTGTTAAACTTTTAAAAAATTTATTTTATTTTATCAGTTCTTCATATTGATCATTTTATCTACCCTCAAGACCTTTTCTATTTCTTCCAATTTCATTGTATCTTTCTTATGGTTTGGCAATCAGAACTGAAAAGGTGTGAACACACTATTGTTTCATTCAAGGATGGGGAAATGTTTTCTTTCTGTCTCTAACACTATTCCTAATGATGCTCTCCATACCTTATCAAACTTTGGGTTCACTGCACATTAAATTGAACTGTCTCAAGGAAACAAATACACCATAATGACTTTTAATGATATACTATAGGTAAAGACCTATAAGTCTGTATTTTTCTCAATACAGAAGCTTAGGACCATATGCAAATTTTTTTTTACAAGTCATTTATAAAAATGTTAAATCTGATTTTTGTGCAAGTCCTTATGGACCCTACTTTTTTTCATTTTTAAGATTTTATTTATTTTGAGTTTTACAATTTTACCCCTAATCTTACTTCTCCCCCTCACCCCAGAAAGCAATTTGCCAGATGGACCCTACTGTTAACATCACTTCATCCAGAGAAGTGCCTGTTTAACCATATCCCTTGTTTCTTTCTGAATAATTTGTCCGTTTTTCTGATCATAACTTCCTATCCCTCCATTTCTCCTTTTACCTCATTCCTCCTAAACTTAATCTTCATCCTCACCACTTCTGTTCTGCTTTCCCAGTCCATCATACCTATTGTGACATTATCCTGTCTCATCTTGAAATCTTGATGCTATACTTAAACCATTTCTACTGTATCTTGTTTTCCATTTTTAAGTCGCTTGTTCACTAGTTTTAATCACTATTAATACCATTTCAGACCCTAACCTTGTATTGTCCTTTCATTCACTCTGCATTCCAGCCCAGATGACCCATTTATAGTAAGAATATGTATCGGCTTCATCTCCCACCTTTCTACCATGCTAGTGCCTGGAATATACTCCCTCTTCATCTCCTCCTTTTGGCTTGGAATCTTCCTTCAGGGTTTAGCTGAAATACCACTTAGGGTTTTTTGGATAACCCCTAGTTTGTGCTCTTTCCCTTCTGCACATTATCTTGTAATTATTTTTTGTTTATGTATTATATTCCCTAATAGAATGTAAACATCTTGAAGGTAAGAATTGCTATTCATTTTTTTCTTTTTAATCCCTAGCTCTTAACACACTGTCTTGCTTATAATAGGTTCTTACACATATTATTTAAGTCAGTATTTTATTCCCTGTAATTAAAAAAACAAGCATTTCCCATTCCCATGATGTGTTTTTTACAAAAATCTAAATATATGTTTAACATATTCACAAATTAAGCTAACTGCTGTACTATGAGTACTTAGAAGCCAGACCTGTCTAAGAAACTCACTATATTTTTCTTTATTATGGTATTGATCTCAGAACCCATCTAAACAAGTCAGTTGTCTTATGAAGAATTTCATATTTGAAGCAAATAGTTTTCATTTTGGAATGTCTTCAGTCAGCTTTGCTATGGGATAAACCCATTAAAAAGAAACTGTGATATAAGCAGTTGTGACATCACCTATTTTTAAAATAATTTAGCACCTCACCAGGAAAATTACATAAACATCCTCACAGTCTGGGATTTTTTTAATCCAAATATGAGGATGTAAGTTTTAGCTTTATTAGTTTGTTGTTTGTTTTCAGAAAAGCCCCTTTTCAGCATTAGTTTTCTTGACCTCAAAGCTATCTGTGAATTTACATTTTAAAATGTGCCTCCCAAAAGAACTTGAACTTTGAACTTGGGGAGGTATGTGTGTCTCAATCTTATTTTTAGACTGTTGTTCCTATGTTTTCTAACATTTATCATTGCACACTAAGAAATAAAATATATTTTAATACAATTAAAAATGATGACTATTAATACATTATAAAATAATAATAGAATGTTTACATTTTACTGGGAGAAATTTAAAGAGAACCATTTTTTTAATCCCCTCTGAGTTCTACATTAAGATACCTGCTTTTATCCATGACTTTCAAAACTTTTTATAAGCACCATTTCTTAAAAAGCATTTTATACAAAAATTTGAGGGTCAGAGATGGGCCATGATCAGAGAGAAAATTGTAGACAATTCTAGGATCAGCCTCCTTGTTTCTAGAAGAACACGGATGCTTGGAGTTTACTTTCCATTTTTGTTTTAGAATGTTTCTAGGAACCCCTGCTTCTTGCAACCTCTGTTCTCTAAAAGCTGTATCTTTCATGTTTAGCCTGCTGGCCTCTATTTAGCTTCATGGAAATGTGAGCCCACCCTCTGGCTCTTGACAAGATGTCCACTTTCACTTAGACCCAAGGTTGATGTTAAAAAAGTATAAATATTAGCCTGTGTAAATATTTGACTGTTGCCAGTGTGATCTGATGGGAAAATCACAGGACTGACTCTTGAGGAAAGCCATTGGGGTTGTAATTCCAACTTTACCATGAAGGATCCTTGATCAATCACCTTTCACTATTTATAATATGAGATTACTAGTACCTATCCCAACCACCTCTTAAGAGGGTTCTGATAACAGTACATTTAAAACTGTAATTATGACCAGACTTGGTTCTAAAGAAAAGAGGGGGGGAATATATATATATATATATATATATATATATATATATATATATATATATATATATATATATATATATATATATATATATATCCCTTTTTTTTAGATGTCAAGGAGAGGGAGGATCTAAAGGTGTTTAATTATTCTGCATATATTGTCAGACTCAAGTCAGTGTGTTGGCTAGTTTTATGCTGCTGATTTTTTCATTCATTAATACAAGGGATGACTCTGGATTAAGAATATATTCGGAAATTCAGGTGATATAAAAATAAAAAATAACAAAATTTTTAAAACATTTAAAAATCAAACTATATAAGATTATTTCGGGTATATTTTAATATCTGTAATGGGTGCGAAGAAGCAGCTAAACAACCTAGGTAGAGAGGGTACTGGTTCTGGAATTAAGAAGACTCCTTTTCCTGAGTTCAAATCTAGCCTCAGACACTTAATAGCTGGATGACCTTGGGCAAGTCCCTTAACCCTGTTTGCCTAAAGGAGCTAAAGATGAAAATAGCAAACCATGCCAGTATCTCTAACAAGAAAACCTCAAATGAGGTCATGAAGAGATGGACATCACTGAAAAATAATTCAACAACAATCAGTCACTATCGCCAAAGACCCATGGGACCCATGGAAACATGAATATAACTTTTAGCTTGGTTTTATTTTTATGACATATGGTGAATGATATGCTATGATGTTCTTGAGGTCACCTGTCAGTGAGAGAGATTTTGAGGACTGGTATAGCAGCATTAAATGGCTGTAGCCTAACCCATGAGATGACACTTGCATGGTAGGTTGGTTGGACCCTTTGGCTATGGAACAACAGAGCAGGGGTCTCAGGGGATTTTGATATTAGTTGGCCATGAGCCATGATGACATTTGACACAACTTCATCATTCTGACATTGCAGAAAAGGAAGGTGTCAGATGGGCCTGTAGAAGCAGAAGAAGACTACACTAAGTTTAACAATGTAGATCTGAAGACTAAAAAGGTATGTTGACCAGAGCACTATTGTTAGCTAGTTTTCTAGGGATGTTTATCTTCATGTCATTAAATCACTGGCCACAGAATCCAAGTCTTTTGTCCAAAAACTCTTTGTGATGCAAAGGAAGAGACATGTCAATGGTGTGTAAGCCATGGCAGGGGCTATTGAGCCAAAAAGACTATGAGTACAGACCCCAGGGCTTTCTCTACCTTGTCCCAGGATTAACTTAACTTTATTCTGAGTAGTTTACCAAGAGAAGCTTGGCCACCAGGGGATATGTGGATTTATTTTATATCTATTTGGCCCTAGTAGCTCCTTAAGCTCTAGGCTTTGAAACACTGAGAAGTTTTCAGCCTGAATTAGTAGAGGAGTATCTTCACTGATGGCATTAGAGGTCCCTATCAGGTGATATTCAATTGGCAAATTGAGGTATGCAGCAAACACAGACTATTTTTTGAAGTTCAAAGAAAAATATAGACAATGCTATCTTAACCTTCCTTTTTTTTATCCATAGATTCATTGCTTTAGAACAGTAGTGTCAGATTAGAAAACCAGAAATTAATATTATCTGTGTTGCATTGTATTTTGAAATAGCTAGGAGGCACAGAGGATACAGTGCCAGCCCTGGAGTTAAGGAAGACTCACTTTCCTGAATTCAAATCTGACCTCAGACACTCACTAGCAATGTGACCTTGGGCAAATCATGTAATCCTGTTTGCCTCAGTTTTCTCAGCTATAAAATGAGCTGGTGAAGAAATGGCAGATACTCCAGTGTCTTTGATAAGAAAATCCCAAATGAGATCATAGAGTTGCATGCAACTGAAAAAAAGAATGACTGAACAACATCAAAATTGTATTTCCTAATTACATTTTAATCTGGTTCCTCTACACTCCTGAAGTTTAATACCTTCCTCTCAAAAGAAAGTGTCATTGGTTATTTTAACTATCCTTCCTTCCTGCTCAGAATCATTACAAACTATATTTATTTTGAACACTCCCAGCTAAATGACTGCTTCTCTGTTGAGTAATCTTCAACTCATTATTGTTGTAACCCCCCCCCCCCCTTCCCTCAGACTCAAGTTGTTTCCAGTTTTCGAAGCACATGGCAATTAGGTACAGGGGACTAATTGAGAATTAGTCTAATTCTTATGCTTAATTAAGATATTCAGAGTTTATGTGTTGGGAAAAATTCATGCCCTATTCTTTGCACTTCCCATTAGAGATTGGAATAACAGGCAGCAAGGAGGCAAAGAAAGATGGTACATACTTGAATTTAATGTTTGAGACAAATAGAAATGTGTTATTTTTCACCATCATTTTTTGTGGCTATTTTTGTTTGTTGTGTTGCCTTTTTATAAAGATCTAAACAGAGAGGAAACTTTAGAAACCATATATTATATTTTATTTTATAATCTCTTGAAAATGCTTCAATGGGGATTTTATTTTTTTTACATTTCAGTCATATTGACCAAGTCTTTCTTTGTGGTCTCTCAGCATTCTTTCCCTCTAGCTTAAATGCAAAGCATTGAAATAAACAATTGGCCTATTTGCCTTCTGTTGGTTCTGCCTGTTACACGTAACAAAAAAGAAAAAAAAAAGCAACCAGGGAGCAAGAAAATGCAGCAACTTAAATTTCAGGATTGTTAGACATTAGCTTTTGAAAATACAATTGACAAAGCACTTCTTTGACAGCTCCCCTCCCCCTACCAAAAAATTTAGGGAAACCATCCTCCTGTTTCCATGATGCTTTGCTAATACTGATCATCTTTTGAATATTATCACTTTCTTTTTAGTTTCCCATAGAGTTCAAGAATAAAATCAAACAGTAAATGTGTGTGAATTATTCATCATCTGTAAGACAAGGCTGTAATTCAGCCCACTGACAGCCCAGAGTGTTGGATCACTGGGAGATTGAACTGCTGCATGCGTCAGTCCCATTGTCTGCATCACTGCCCTTAATGTCCCCTCAAGAACGATTCTCCCAAAGTAAGCCATTGGCTGCAATCTTCCCTTCGAACAGAAGGAGACGGTTTTGCCTTCTGGCTCTTTTTAGAATGTTCTATGCTTCTTAGATCTGAGTTCTGAATAGAATTCAAAACTAATTTTTTGTTGAGTAATCACACCCTTATGAAGCGTGGAGCCATGAAGGCTATAATTCCCAGTAATAGACTTTGAGAAGTGTGCCATGCTTGTGGTTTTTGCACATAGGCTTTTCAAAGGATGACTGTCTTACAGCTTTACTGATCCAATTTCTCCCTCTCATTTTTATTAACAGACAAATAGCAAAATGACGGCAGCTCAGAAGGCTCTGGCTAAAGTTGACAAGAGTGGAATGAGAAGTATTTCCACCTTTTTTGGCACAAAAGCTAAAGCAGGAAAATAAGAATATTAAAGTCTTTTTAAAAATCTAGATGAACCTCTTTCTGATTTTTTAAAATATATATATATATATATTTATCCTGTTACCATCTCTCCCACCTTTCCAATAAAATAAAATATGACTTTTCAGAAGAAATATTGGACTGTTATTTTCATTTTTCATTCAGCAAAATTGTGTCTAGGATATTTCTGTGTCCCAGAGCACAAAAAAAAAATGGCAAAAAAAAGAAAAACCAGGCATAGCTTTTGTAGACTTTTTGTAACCAGAGGGTCATATTTAACAAAAACTAAAGCTTTTCAAAATCTCACAGCCATGGGTTTGTATTTTATACCCCTGCCTGTTTTGATGGTTGGGCAAGGGGGGGGGGTAGGGATGGGTTGGCAAGAAAGAGAAAAGTAATCAAGTAAATAGAATTAATGTACAACCATACGATTTCTTCAATAAACACATATACTAAAAACATTTGGATGGAGGGATGGTTCTTTATGGAACTTTGATGGATTGTGAGCATAACAATATGATTTTCATGGTCTTCTTGAGAGAAATTAGCCAAATCCCAAAGGTGTTAAATTAACTAGGCATTTATGGCCTCACTGCCCCCTTAGCATGCCACGTGGGGAATCTGGGGGCAATCAAGAGAGGATGCCCCCTTCCTGGCAAGCCTTTTTCCTCCATATGTTTTTAAAGCAGGTCAATTTGTGTTTGGTGAGAAGTGGAGCACAAAAAGCTTGGAAACAGATGGTTGCTAGGGCTAAAAACAGAGACCACTGGTGCGATGATGTGGGAAGTGAGAATAAGACTCAGAAGAAAAATATAAGTTTTAAGGTAAAGAGTACAGATAAGGAAAAAATCTAGAGGCCACCAAGTTGAGGAATTGGAACCAGGACCACAAGTAAACTGGTTCTCTGCAAGGAGCAGGGGGATGGATCATTAAGGTTCAAATATTTTGGCTTCTTCCTTGCCTGTCATTCCTATGTCCTGAGGGAGATGGATATTCTGAGCATGTTCAGTTGATCGAACCATGTAGTAAATATTAAGTAAAACTGTACTGATGTCCAATACAAAGGCATTATCAATGCTTACTAAAATTTAGAACCTCCCTTCCTGTCTCCTGTGCCCCACAGTGTTGTATTTAACTTGAATACCAACATGACAGAACTTAAAATATTTGAAGGCAACTATCATTCTTCTCTTCTAACCTCAAGTCTTGTCCAGGTTGAAAATCCCCAGTTCCTTCATCTGGTCCTCATATAATATGAACTCATCATACAATGAACTCACATTCTGGTTGCCCTCCTCTATTTTCTCCAACTTAGTCTTCTCCCTCTTAAGTTTGTGCCTTGCCTCAGTGATTATCTCCAGTTTATAGAGGCTTCTATATAGTGGCATTGGATGAAGCGTTGGATGTGGAGTCAAGAAGACCCGAGTTCAAATCTTAACTTGAACACCTGCTTAACTGAATCTAACCAAGGTTCTTAAACTCTGTCTCAGTTTTCTTGTCTGTAAAATGGCAATCATAATAGTACCTATCTCCTTGTGTTGTTGTGGAGGATAAAATGATCTGATATTTGCACTGTTCTCAGATCTTAGAGATAGATGGTGTGTCTTATGGACCAACAAAGAGGCTAGTATCACTGGGTCAAAGAGTACATGACTGGAATGTATAAGATATAAGAAAACTAGAAAAGTTGAGTAGGGGAGTATATTTTGAAGGAGTTTGAAAACCAAGTAGAGAATTTTGTATTTGATCTTGGAGGTGATGGTCAATGATAATTAGCAAATACTTATTAAACATTGAATATATCCCATCTCTGAGGACAAAAATATGATAAAAAATATAGAGAGCTGCAAGAGTTTATTGAGTTGTGGGGAGGGGTGAATGACATGAATGAACCTGCACTTTAGGAAAATGACTTTGGCAGCTGAATTGAGGATGGACTGGAGTGAGGGGAGAGGAGCCAGGTAGGGCCTTCAAGGGTTATTGCAATGGTCCAGAAACGAGGTGATGAAGTCCTGTATGGTAAGAGATGTCAGGAGGTAAAAATGACAGACCTTGGCAACAAATTGAATATGGGGATGAGAGGTTGTGAGGAGTTGAGGATAACATCTAAATTGTAAGCCTAAGGGACTGGGAGGATGGTGCTCTCAACAGTAATGGGAAAGTTGGAGCAGAGGGAAGATTTAAGGGGAAAGATAAGTTCATTTTTGACATGTATTTAAAATGTACAATTCACGGTGTCTGAAAAGCAGTTAAAGGTCTGGAGGTCAGCAAAGAGGTTTTAACTGTATAAATAGATCTGAGAATCATCAACCTAGATGATAATTAAATCCCAGGAGCTGATGAGAACACCAATTCCCATATTTGTTGTACATTTCACTGGAAATTCCTCTTAAGGTGACATAAAACTATGGGTGACTCTTTGAGATTCTCCATTCAGTTCATCCAATTGTTTGACCTATATCACTTTATTTTTCCCCCACAAGAATTTATGTGAATTATTTTATTGAATGCTAATTTAATATAAAAGTAAACTATCTACAGCATTCCCCTGATCTACCAGCTTGATAAATCTATCCCAAAAGGAAATTAGCTGGCTTGACTTATGTTGGGTTCTTTGGAATTATGCTTTTCTTTCAGCTACTTCTTTAATAGTAATCTTGAATATTGCCAGCCAAAGTCTAGCCATGGGTTGTACATGCTATTATCTTTTTTTTTTTCAGTTGGGACAACTTATCCATTTCCAGTCATCAGTAATTTCCCTTTTCTATATAATGATATATCTTGGTTATTATGTCTATCATTTTTCCCATTTTTATGTATTTCTTTCATCTTGACCTGTTGTGATTTGAACACATCGAGGACTGCACCATGCTATCTTACTGTCTCCTTATCTTACAAGATAAGCCACTTTTGTTTCACACTTTGAAGTCAAAAGGACCTAAGGAAAAAGAGAATTGATTCTTTCCACCTTCTCTCTCTTGTCCTTTACCATTTCCCCTTGTGTCCCAAGCATGGCCTTTTCCTTCTTTGAACCTTCCTTTTCCCTAATAGAGCTTACTTACACAACAGCTTTTTTCCCCTTTACTTTTCCTCCTTAATCTCAGCCTATTTGGATCTTTGGTTCTCTCACATTCTTCTTAAAGTATTAGACATGCTTTTGTATTTACACTCAATTACTTGCTCTTGATAATGTCTAATTTAAGTTCTCAGGTAAATTCTTAATTCATTCACATTGGTCTCTTGAGTCAATTCCTATTTTTCTTCCTTATTGGAATTATTCCTCTGTGAAGACAGGACATGGACAAGGAAATAGCCTGTGATTTCTTTGGGATGGGGACCTTCTGGATAAAGGTACTCCCTCTGCCAAATCCATTCTTTAGCTTCCCTATAACTTATGGAATTCACAGTAGCTAGGATACTAGAAGAAAAAGTCAGTTGCCTAGGATCTCACATGAGTTTTTCAAATCTAGCCTCAGACATAATAGCTGTGTGACCCTGAGCAAGTCATTTAACTTCTCTTTGCCTCCATTTCCTCATTTGTAAAATAGGGGTAATGATAGCAGCTCATTCCCAATGTTGTTGTAAGGATCGAATAAGATAATAATAGTAAATTACTTAGCATAGAATTTAACACCCATAGTAAGTGAAATTTAAATGTTAGTTATTATTTCTCAGAGGCAAGACCTGAATTCAGGTCTTTCTGATTCTAAGATCAGTTATCTCTCAGGTTTTTTATTTTATTTTTTTCCTTTTTTTGTGTCCTGGATCCCTTTAGTGCTCTGGAAAACATTATTCTCAGAATAATATTTTTAAATAATTAAAGGAAATGAAATTTTAGTTAGAAGTTAGTGAAAATAAATTTATGTATGTCTAGATAATGCATGTGTGTGTGTGTGTGTGTGTGTGTGTGTGTGTGTGTGTCCTGGACCCCTTTGTTTACCTGAGGAAGCCTAGTATCTTCAGAATAGTACTTTTAAGTAATTAAAGAAAATGTGAAATTTTAGTTAGAGATTAGTGAATATACATACATTGTATATTCACCATATATGTCACATTGTCAAGCATATATGCATACACATGTCCTCCGAAATCATGCCCCCAAATCTCTCCACATATCTCTCCACATATGTTAATTCATAATTAATTCATAATTAATCTCTCCACATATTAATGCATTTAGGAACATATTAACTAGAAATTAGTGTCAACAAGAAATAGATAACCAATCAGCTGTGGCTGTGTGGTTCTTCTCTCCCAATCACATGGCTCATGTTCCAAACCACATCACCACCACCCCCATTCTGCAGCTCCTCTAGCTCTCTTCATTACACTAATTTCATCACTCTCTTTCCTTCTAAGGACTTCGTTCTTTGTCCTCTTCAGATCAGCACAACAGCACTGTTGCTGGATAGCAGAAATAATTGACTATCCTTTTTCTTATTTGTAACATCAGTATTAGCATTGTACCTCACACATATTAGATATTTATCGAATATGTTTTGTATTGTAATTAGAGGGTACAGACTTTTCACTTGTGACCTATCATTTAACAGCTGAGCAGATAACAGCCAGATTGGATAATTCATCCATCACCTAATCATTTTCTGTTTCCAGACAGATAAATGGACATAAGTATATGTGTATATCCACACATATTTTATGCATTATATATACATATGTTCAAACAGATATGTGTGTATATATATTTTTAATTTCAGGACATCCCATTTGGGGAAAGAGATGATAGGCTTCACTGATTTGGGGATTACATCCTAATTTTTCTACCCACACACTAGTCATTTCTTTACTACTGTAAAGTTCTGTACTGTTGTTCTGTAAATTGTAAGTTCTAAAAGAGCCAATCCCTGGCTCTAGCCTCTTTCCAATAAGAAAAGTGTCAGTGTCTAACTTAGAAGTCTGCCTCTGTCCCAAGGTACCCTGGTTGTTGGTAACTTAAATCTATTCTCATCCCTGCTGGGTTCTTCTGCTTTAATTCCCACAAACCTCCCAACTGCCTAGATTTTTGACCATCTGCTTTCCCTTCTTCCTATTTTCTAGGATTTGTGCCCACTTTGTCCCTGCTTTGACTTCTGGCCCAGGCTATTACTCTGGCTTTCTTGGCTCTAACTTTCTGTCCTTCCTTTTTAGACACATATTGGGCTACATTATATGAAGACAATGGAAAGAACACAGGATTTGGAGTCAAAAGTCCTGGTTTCAAACTTAGATCTAATGATTAGTGATTGTTTGACTTAAGAGCAGTCCTTTAAGGTCTGGGAGCATTTGATTTAGATAAAAATCCAGAAAATCAATATGGTAGAAGGAATACTGAATTTGAAGTCACAAGATCAAAGATTTATAAGATTTCAGAGGTCATCTAATTCATCCCCTCATTTTTGCAAGTGAGGAAATTGAGGCCCAAGGAAATGAAGCAATTTGCCCAAAGTCCACAAGTATTAATTTGAAATACTAAAGTTTTAACCCAGGGCCTTTGACACCAAAAATATGAATTATTTCCACTCATTTCCATGATTGAAATTCTGTCTCTCTCCCTCTGTCTCTGCCTCTCTGTCTCTTTCTGTCTCTATCTCTGTATGTCCCTCTGTCTGTCTCTCCCTCTGTCTCTGTCTCTCACTCTGCCTCTTTCTGTCTCTCTTTTGCTGTCTCTATCTCTTTTGTTGTCTCTGTCTCTCTGTCTCTGTCTCTGACTCTCTGTCTCTGTCTCTCTCTGTCTCTCTGTCTCTCTGTCTCTCTGTCTCTCTGTCTCTCTGTCTCTCTGTCTCTCTCTCTCTCTCTCTCTCTCTCTCTCTCTCTCTCTCTCTCTCTCCTTCTCACTCCTCTTCCATTCTTATTGGTTCAACTATCATCTCTATGTAGATGACTTCTGGGATCTCTAGTTTCTCTTCCAAGCTAGTTTCTTTTTCTTTAATCCATCATCCACAAAGCTGCCAAAATAATTTTTCTAAAGCAGAAATCTGAGCATGATATTCCCTTTGAGCCTTCAGTGACTCCCAATTGCCTATAGGAAAAAAAAAGCACAAATTCCTCATCTGATCATTTAAGGCCCTTATGGCATCATTCTACCTTTCCTAGTTTAATATATAAACTCTGTTTCAACACATTGACTGAATGTTCTTCCCTGAACTCAACCTTCCTCCTTCTCCTTCCATGCCTTTTCACAATGCCTCTACTGCCTTGTCTCCACAACTTTGCCTTTGAGAATCCCTAATTTCCTTCAAGGTTCAGCTAGTATTTGTCTTGTATGGGAAACCTTTCCTGATTCCTTTAGTTGCTCAGTCACCCGAATTGCTTTCCCCCCGCCCAGACCTATGGAGCTCCCTATGAGGAAATTTATGCTAAGCTCTAACTTACAGTGTTAAAATGCTGCCTGAGACACTGCAAGGTCATAGAGCCACACAGGGTCTGAACTCAGGTCTTTTTGACTTCCAAGTTGGTTTTCTATTTCCTTAGATGATGTGGAATCATAGACAGGGTCAATGGACCATCTGGTCCAATAAGAGGGATTGCATTAACACATTGATATCAGGTTTTAAGGTCTACAATGACTTTTCTTATAACAATCCTGTGAAATAAGTCATAGAAACTTTATCTTTTCCATTTTACAACTCAGGAAACTGGGGCTTAGGTTAAATGCTGGGTCCAAAGGCACAGCCCTAAGGTATAACACCTATATAGTGGATAAACTGTTGGACCTGCCTTCTTATTTGAAACCAGAAAGAAATAAATGACTGTTTCAAAGTTGGAATCCCAGTGTCATTCTAGTCCAACAGAGATCTCATTTCAACACATGAAGATGGAGGAGAGGTCCTTTTCAGAATAGTGAACTGTGTCTTCATGCTCTTTGGCTTTTGCTTGGGGTTTGACTAGAAAGTTGGGATCATGAAAGGGTGGAATATACACTGTGACTGAAAAAGTAGATTGGAGCCAGATTGTGGAGGGACTTGAAATTCAGACATTCATACTGAAATATGAACAGAGAAGCATGAGTTTGAATATAGAGTAAAATAACTTTTATTCTCTAAGCAACAGGTCAGTTAAATCATCCAGTGGATAGAGCAGAGAATTTGGAACCAAGAAGATTCATCTTCTGAAGTTCAACTCTGGATTCAAACTCTTATTAGTAAATCACATAATATAGTTGCTTCAGTTTCCTCAGCTATAAAATGAACCAGAGAAGGAAATGGCAAACTGCACCACTCTCTTTGCCAGCAAAACCCCAAATAGGAAAACAGAAAATTGGACACAATTCTGAAATAACTAAACAATAAATCATTAAAATCATTAAATCAATCATTAAAACCTTCAGGTAGGGAAGCAATGTGATCATGCCTTAATTCTATCCATTATACAGATTATATAAAAGGAATTACTTTGACACCAGTGTGAAAGATAATTTGAAAAGTTTAGAGATTGGAGGCAGAAAGACCAGTAAAAAAGCTATTAAAATAGCCCAGAAGAAATGTAACAAGGCCACAAATTAGAGTAGCATCAGAGGAACTGGAAAAGAAGGATAAAAAGGCTTTTATAAATGAATTGGAGTTGGCAATATCTGGGAATTGATGGAGTTTGAGAAGTGAAGACAAGTCCCCTAAATGTTCAAACTTGGGTGTCTGAAGAGTTGATGTAGAGAAAAGGAAATTAGAAGGAATGGGTTTACTTGGAGATGTGTCTGAAAAAGAGAAGAGGAAAGGGGAAAAAAAATCTTTGCTCTTGAATTCACAGTCTAATGGGGATAGGTACTAAATTATTATCCACATTTTACAGGTGATGGTACTGAGGCTGAAAAAAAAAGGTTAAGTGACTTATGCAGAGTCATGCAGGTAATAAGAGTCAGAATTTGTACTTTCTGACACCAAGGCCAGCCTTCTGTCCAGTGTATCACCTAGCTGCTGTTACAACTAGACAATAGTGTCACAGGTGTTGTAAATACATAGAAACAGCAACTTTCCCTTCATCTCCACATACAGCTGTTTTCTAGGAGGGAGCACATTCCTGGGAGAAATAGGCATGACTTCCTGAAAAGGAAGCCAAGATTCAGAATAAGGACTGAGCCCTTGGCCGACAATGGAAATGACTCTTTTAGGACACCACTTCTGTTTCCCTCTTTCTCTAGATGGCAGCCCCAAGACAACAGAAGACTTAAGGCAAGGACTGAGTAGGAAGCTGGGCTGCATCCTTTGCTACTTCAACCACAACTTTTTCTTCTACATCTTCTATAAAATCAATATGATGATGGTGGGAAGAGAGGTGGGGCTGGATATTTTAAAACTTACAAACTTATCAGAGACTTCATTCTGGAATGTAATTTTATACTCTATTCAGCACTTTTAAGTCTATTTTGGATGTTTCTTCATAGAAGAGTCGATCCTACCATGTAACGATTTTCCCTAAAGCCAACTGATATGATTCTCCCACAAAGCTTGAAAACCTTTCAGAAGTGTTGACTGCCCGTTATCCCTTCCTGTACATTCACAGCTAATCACAGAGGCATTCAGGTACTATAATCATAAAGAAAAATAGAGAAGTCAGATTTCCAGACCTCCTTTTGTCTTCTTAAAAAATAAAACTAAAAAAAACTCCACACCACACAGCTCATTACCTCCAAGTTCAAAATGTCAGCTTTGCAAAAAACTCGCTGTAAAATTTGGGTTGTTTAAATACCTTCCTGCAATAGTCCATTTTGCATTGTTTTCCCTGGGGTTATGTCAACCTCTCCATGATATATGCATGTTTCCAGGTATGTACAGTGCATCTCTAAGCACTTGACTCCAGGTTAAAAGCTGTGGTGAACTGAATTTCAACTCACAGTTAAAAAAAAAAAGCCAAACCTTTAACATACCCCCAAACCAGAAAAATCAACCAAAAAAAATTTGACCCTTCTTTGCCCCATATCAATTTGGCTGTTTTAAATTTATAAAGATACCCAAACATGTGCATTTTATAGTCTCTAAGAGCTATAAACATGGCTTCATTTTTAAGAGATTTGTCCGGTATGTGTATTTTCGTTGAAGAGGAGGGAGGTGGGGAGCAGTGGGCGGAGATGGAGCCAAGGAATAATTGCCTTGGAATTTCAGTGTATTGGGAATACATCTGAAAGGGAGTGGGTATTCATGCACAAATGTCATGATGTTTTGGTTAGCAGCCACTTGCCATGTAACAAGAGCAGGATGACTCTTGAAGGAACTGAGAAATGTAGGACTGGAACTCAGAGAATCAGTTGGGGTTGGAAATATAGGTTGGGTGGGGATGGGAAGAAGATGGAGAGAGATAGGATTAGCCTGAAGAAGAGTAAGGAGGGTATGACAACTGTCTTTAAGTACTTGAAGATCTCTCATGTTCAATACTTAACCCTTCTTCCCTTTGGTTATCTCAAAGCAAAAACAAGAGAAGTGGTTTGAAGCTGCAAAGAGGCAAATTTGGGTATAATCCCTGGGGGGGGGGGGGGGGGGGGACAACTTCCTAACACTTAAAACTGTCCAAAAGTGAAATAAACTGCCTTAGGAGATGGTTTTCTCTCTTTGGAGACTTTTAAGGAAAAGCTGGATTACTATGTGTTATATATAATGGAAATTCCTTTTAAGTATGTTTTTTGACAAGATGCCTGTTCACTAATTAACTCCAACAGGAAGACTATGAAAGTGAGATTGGGGTGTCCCCTTTTTTAAAAAATGATCTTCTTTTAGAAATATAGTTAATACTCTGTCAGATAAATTGAACTTAACTCTCAGAAGTCACACATGGATTTCCACTTATTATGAATTTCCCCTCATCATCTCTTCCACTTTTGCTTCTCTTTGTTCTCTCATCCACTTAACATCTAAGTAGAAAGTGGTCAAAGAAGAGTTTACTTAATATTTGTGATCTGTAAGTGATATATTATAGGGGTATATATACACAAATATATATATATATTTTTTTTCCCTTAACTTTAAAAGAATTTTTTGAAATTTTCTTTTTATAATGCAAATATTTACAGATCCTTCTCATTTTATGAGGTCTCTTGTAACACAAAGTTAAACTAGTTAGTAAAACTAACAATATAGTGACCTCAAATGAAAGTATATGGAATATTATATATCTCTCACCTCTGTTTAATAAAATAACAGAAAAAATCTATTTACTATCTTCTACTCCATTAAATTTTTTTTTAATTTTAACAATTTTTTAATTATGTTATCAAATAAGTCAAAAAATAAGAAGATATAAGTTCACCAAAGATGTTTTCCAGGGTCATAATATGTCCAATGCAAAGTCTTAATGGAAGAGGAAGTACCCTAAATAAAGTCCTTAAGGTATTCTTATTTAGAAAGAAATTGGGCTAATCAAGGTGTTCTGCATCAAATCCAGAAATCACAGAGTCTCTTCAATGAGATCAGTTGACAAAGACTGATCTGACACGCCATACAGGAAAAACCAGGTGTGCTACAGAAGAAAGAGTGCTGGCTATGGAGTCTGAGAATTTTAAAAATCATTTTTGTAAAAAAAATGCATAATCATGAATAATGAATTCCATCAATAGTTATAAACTAATATACATCTCTCTTATTTGTGTGTTTATGTGTACTTCAAGAAAAACTTCTATCATGAAACAATATGTAAGTCATTTCTATTCCTATATGAAATACTTTTAAGACTCAACCAAAAAAGAAATAAGAAGGTGCAAGATCTCTAAGGAAATAACAAAGAAATTATTTAGAAGCAAAAGTAAATTAGGTTTTCTGAAAACTTTAATTCCATGAGGATCAGAGACATTAAAGAAGAAATAAATAAATGGTAAGGGCAATGAATTAAAAAGTAAAAGTTTAGAATACACAGAAAGGATAGAGAATTGATGAAGATAATAAGATAAAACCATCATTTTTAGTAAAGTGAAGAAAATTTGAAAAAGCTAATAAAATGTGGCAAATATATGAGGAAAAAAGGGGGAAGAAATAATTAAGAAACTAATAACAGGGAAAAAAAGAATAAGGGAAAGAACAAATTAAAACTTCAAAACTATGGAAAGAGATGACAAATAGGGGAGACAGGGCTTCAGGGGGAATGAAACTAGGGGTATAACAGAAGAAAGTAGATAGGGCAAGAATAACCAGTCAAAGTACTCTCTTTAAAAAGAAAGAGGAGGGGCAGCTAGGTGGCACAGTGGGGGCGGCTAGGTGGCACAGTGGATAAAGCACTGGACCTGGAGTCAGGAGTACCTGGGTTCAAATCCGGCCTCAGACACTTAATAATTACCTAGCTATGTGGCCTTGGGCAAGCCATTTAACCCCATTTGCCTTGGGGGAAAAAACCTAAAAGAAAAAAAAAAGAGGAACAAAAAACAAAATTCTAATTCAGAAAAAAAGAGACAAATGGAAAAATACACAACTCATGATTTAGTGAATGGATTAAATAATTGGATAAAATGAGAGTGACATGAAAACAAAATCTCATTAACTATTGCTTTTAAGAAACAGCTAAAAAGCAAAGATTTTCATGCAATAAAAAAAGTCTGGAACAAAATTTACCATTTATTAGAGAATCCATAAAAAAGGCACAAGTTGTAATCATGTCAGATCAAAATTAAACATAAAAAGAGATAAACAATTGCATTATACTGAAAGGAACTTTAAACAACAAACCAATGTCAGTATTAAATGCATAGACTCCAAATAGCTTAACATCTAAATTTATAAAGCAAAAATTAATGAATTATAAGACATATACAGTAATACAATAGCAATAAGAGACTTTAATTTCCTTCCAGTTTTGGAGAAATCAAATTGGACGATAATGGCAGGAAGATGGTTGGCTCAGTGGATAGAACTCTGGATCTGGAGTTTTCTGATGAGTTCAATGTTGACCTCAGATTCTTACTATCTGTGTGACCTTTGACAAGTTACTTAATTTCTGTTTGCCTGGATGTTGGTCCTTCATTCTCAAAGATGACCATGACATCAGGAAGGTAATGCCATGACAAGCACATGAAATGGATTTGAGTGGGGGTGGGGGACTGTGCTAAGACCCCAGCCTCACCTTCTCCAGAGTCCTGGGTCCAGTGGCCAGATGTGAATCAGGACCACTGGAGATGGCCGTGGAAGCAAGGTAGTTAGTGTCAAGTGTCTGAGGCTGGATCTGAACTCCCATCTTCCTGATTCCAAGGCCAGTGCTCTATCCACTGTACCACCTATCTGCCCCTTAATCTACTGAAGAAGAAATGACAAAGTATTTCAGGATCTTTGCCAAGAAAACCCCGTGGACAGTGTTGGTGAGTTATGGTTCACAGGGCTTTGGAGAATTAGTCATGACTGAATGACCTGAACAGCAATAATAACAGGAAGTTTAACAAAAGATAAAATATAGGATTGGGCCAACTACTAGGAAAATTAGAACTAAAAGATTTATGACATCTTCAAAGTGGGAATATTGAACATATATATATATATATATATATATATATATATATATATATATAAATTTCTTAACACCCCATGGAGTTTTTATAAAAATTGACCATTTATTAGGGCACAATATATTTCTATATCTATAAACCAAAAAATGTAAAAATGAAGATATATAAACATCCTTTGTAGATCATAATGCAATGAAAATAATAATCCAGAGAACACAAATAAAAAAAAATCTAGACCTAAAAGGATACTGAACAATAAAATCCTAAGTAATAAGTGGGGCAAAGAATAAATCACACAATTTAGAATTTTGTGAAAGAGGGGCAGCTAAGTGGTGCAGTGGATAGAGCACCAGCCCTGGAGTCAGGAGAATCTGAGTTCAAATTTGGTCTCAGACACAATAATTACCTAGTTGTGTAACCTTGGGCAAGTCACTTAACCCCACTGCCTTGCAAACAACTAAAAAAAAACAACATACCAATGTAGGTGAAGCAATTCTTAAAATAAATTATATCCCTAAAAAACAAACAACTAAATAGAAAAAGTGAATTAATGAATGGAAGATGCATTTTTAAACTTAGAAACTCAACAAATAAAACAGATGCAAAATAAGCACAAAAGAGAAGAAAATTAGAAGAGGAATAGATAAATTGGAAAACAGGAAGATATAGAAATGCTCAACAAAACTAGGAGCCATTTTTTTGGAAAAGTCTAACAAAATTGAAATTTTCCAACCTTTGTTTGCCAACAAAATAAATTAAAATCACTGAAGTTAGGTGGTACAGTGGATAGAGCACTGGCCCTGGAGTCAGGAGGACCTGAGTTCAAATCCAGCCTCAGACACTTAATAATTGCCTAGCTGTATGGCCTTGGGCAAGCCACTTAACCCCATTGCCTTGCAAAAACCTAAAAAAAAAATAGAATCAGAAGCTATAGAATCAGTTCTATGCTAACAAGAATGAAAATACAAAGGAAATGGAAATGGAGAATTACCTTCAAAGATGTAAAATAGCCCAAATAACAGAAAACAAAGTTTAAATAATCTCATGTCAAAAAGGAACTTGAACTAATTATAAAGGGACTGTCAAAGAATATAATCCTGTCCTTAATGAAACCACAAGAAATTCTATCAAACTTTTAAAGAACAATCAGTACAATCACTACAGATAATTCTCAAAAATTGGGGAAAAAAGCACTCAAGTCACATTCCTTTTACCAAGATTAATATTATTCTAATTCCTAAACTAAAGATAAAACTTGGAGGGAGCCTTGGTCTTAGGGGGGTCTTGGCCTTGGGGCAATAGTGGACTCCTCATCTTGGAGAAACTATTGATGCTCCTGATGATAGCACAGCACCCTAGGCATGTCTTGCAGAAGACAGAAGGGGAGAGTCTGTTGCTGTTTCCTGGAGGTCAGGTTGGGGAAGGCATCACCCTTGGGCTGGGAGATGAAGCCCTGGCACCAGCTACTATGTCCTGAGCAATGGAGTTAGTGGGAGTTATGAGGGCATGAGGAGCCCTGTCCCCAGTAGGTAAACCCTGAAGAACATCAAGTGTCCCAAGTGCCCAAAGGTGTTTCAGAGAATGAAAACTTCTGTTCTACATGATACCCCAGTACTTCATCTTTATGTGTCCTTAATGTGGGAAGCTCTTCAATCATAGCATTAACCTTAACCATCACATGAATGTCCATTGAGGTGGCAAGTCACACTCTTGTGGTATTTGTGGCAAAAGGCTTCATGCAGAAATCTACCCTATACAATCCCCTCCCCACAACCTTCACTCTGGGGCTTGACCCTACTGGTGTTCTTACTACGATATGTGTGCTTTGCCCATGACCTGCCATCCCATTCCACCCCAAGGAGCATCATCTTGCTGGGCAAGATCCCAACAGAGAATGTCCTCGATGCCAGTGTGTTAGAGCTCAGTGACCTCCTCTACTAGCTGGAGCAGGGATACCTAGGGCAGGTTCTGGGATGAAGAGATTGCTGGTAGAAAGGGGTGGTGAAGGACCCTCTCTCCCCAAGGGGAGGAAGTTTAAAGTGGGAAAAGGACTCTTCTGTTTGCAGGAAAATTAATATCCATCCTAGGGGGTTAAAGACAAAGGGAGTAGGAAGGAGATTGGATCTTGCAGAGGGTATCAACAAACCTTCTTTTAAAATGATGGGGGGGGTCTATTTTTTTAGCCTATATTTTAGGCTAAAAGGGTCCAGGGAAAAGGGAAGACTTTTCTAGAAGAGAAGATTAATGGAGTGAGGATGGTATATAGGATGTAAGTAGTAAAAGGGGGAATATGGGAGGAGATGGTTTATCATAGGTTAAAAAAGCTATAGAAAAGACTTAACTCAGGTGGGCTAGGGTGGGTGGGAATTGGGAGGGAATCATATCAAAACTAAACATGTCCTCGGGTGGGAAGAGAACAGGGAACACTGGAAGAGCAACTATTATGAGAGAGAAAGTGAGGAGAATGGGTTTTTTGGCATGCTAGGGAGGAGAGGGGAACCAGATTTCTCTCTTGAAAAGAAATAAGGAACAAACTGCCACAGAAATGAGAAAAAGGAAGATGAATGGGGGTATAATAGAAAACAAATAGGGACAGAATGAGGGAAGTTGGAAGTTAGTAAGGGCTAGGAAGGAGACATGGGAAAGAGGAAAATACCTAGAAAAGGGATCTTGAGGAGGGGAGGGAAAGGAGGTGGGGGTTGTGATAGAAACATATATGGTATTTTTAAGGAAACATTTTTCAGGAGTTTTTTGAAATCAGATCTGTATTTCTGCTTTTATTTTCCACAAAAAATAAAAAAATAAGTTTTGAAGGTTTTTTCCCCTAAAAAAAAAGACATGCTGCTAGGTGGCGCAGTGGAGAGAGCATCCTCCCTAGAGTCAAGAGGACCTGAGTTTAAATTCAGTCTCAGACACTTAATAATTACTTAACTGTGTGACCTTGGGCATGTCACTTCACCCCATTACCTTGAAAAAAATGAAAAATGGACTAATATCATCTTAATCTAAACCAGTGAAAGATAAGGCAAAGATGAAGAACAATAGATCAATATCATTAATGAATAATAATTCAAAAAATTTTAATAAAATAATGTCAATGAGAATAGAGTAATTATTCCAAGAAATCATTCACTATGATCAAATTGGATTTGTACCAAAGAATCATGAATAGTTCTACATTAGAAAAACAATCAACATAATCACATTAAAAACAAAAGCATCCTAAATCTTGAGATCATCTCAATAGGTATGGGACAAAATATGTCATTTATGCTAAAAACCCTATGAAATATAGACATAGAGGGACATTTTTTAAATCACTGAAAAAAAAAATCTAAAACAAAAGCAATCATCATATGCAATGGAGATCCACTAGAAATTTTCCCAGGAAAGATATGAGTTGCTATTGTGTTAGCAAGAACCTAGGAACATGACTAGAGTTTAATAGAAGAATCATCAAGAACAAAAGAAGCTCATCTATCCCATGGGAAAACTGGACGTGACCCTATCTTCATGTACCTTCTTGGTTCTGTTTCTATATAATATTTGACTTGGTCCAGGATTGGTGTGGGAATCCATGATACCATTTTGTCTCGAGTAAACTCTCTTAAGCAACTGAATTTACCTTATTAACCCTAATAAGTAAAATAAATCCATACACACACACACACACACACACACACACACACACACACACACATACACGTACAATCAAGTTAGCATGGGCCTTCTTTCTTCGGTTTCTCAATATTGTCCCAGAGGGTCTCCATCCCTACCACTGGCATATCAAGGTAGAACAGATCAATCCCCTTATGTTTGGCCTTACAATTTGTCTAGCTCATAGGACAGTCTGCCCCATCTACAAATCTTGCATCCTTACAAATGCTAATTGAAAAAATGAATAGTGTCAGCAAAATTGCAGGCTACAAAATAAACCCATAAAAATCAATTGCATTGTAATATAATAGCAACATAATCCATTTGAAAGGGAAATCCTGTTAAAAACAGCTACTAAATATATAAAATTTTTGAGGATAAAGAAGGGGACAGCTAGGTGGCACAGTAGATAGAATATTGAACCTGGAGTCAGGAAGACTCCTGTGTGACCCCGGACAAGTTAACTTCATCCCATTTTAGTTCATCTATAAAATGAGTTGAAGAACAAGGTAAACCACTCCAATATGTTTGCCAAGAAAAACTCCAAATGGAGTCATGAAGAGTCAGTTGTGACATAAAAATGACTACACATTTGTGTAGTTTCAATTACAGAATATACTTCTTAAATTAAAAAAAAGAAACAATTTAAATTAACTGGAACAATATTCAGTGCTCAAAGGTGAGCCATGCCAGTATGACTAGCATGAAAAGACTACAAAAGTTAATTTATGGTTTTAATTCTGTGACAATCAAATTATCAAAAGGATACTTTACATAATATGATAATAGGTTTTTTAACTTGAAGAAATAAAATTCTAGAATACTAAGGGAAAATAATGGGGAAAAGGTAGAAAAAAGGGTGATACGTCTTCCAGAATCAAACTATAATATAAGCTGTAGTCATCAAACCATTTGGTATTGGTTAAAAACAAAAATAGAGAAGTAGATCAATGAAACATACTAGACAAGGGAGAACAAGAAATAAAAGGTTTCATAACTCACTGTTTGTAAACCCTATAGGAACATAAATTAGTTTAGAAAGAACCCTCATTTAATCAAAACTGCTGGGAAAACTGGAAAGCAGTCTGGCAGAAATTAGTTTAAATCAACATCCATGTCATATGCCACAATAAATTAAAAATAAAAATGTGATCTTACCATAAAAATTTTTGAATAGAAGATCATATATCTTTCACTGACATGAGTATGAGTTATATTATTAACCAAGCAAGATATAGGGATCATTATAAAGATAAAATAGATAATTTGGTTACATAAAATTGAAATGCTACTTAACAAAAAAATATTAATGAATCTGGATAAAAAAAGGAAATGGTTGACTGGGGAAATCTTTGTATCAAATTTATCAGATGAAGATTTTTGTTATTGATATAAACAAGCAACACATCTATATCTATAAATATACACATACATTATATACACATTCATAATCTGTTGACAAACTTATATGCAAACGTACATATTATCTAGGCATGCATGCAAACACACATATACATAACACCAAAAACTATTACCTAATGGATCAGTGGTGAAAGGCTATGAACAAACATCAATAACCAGGTGAAAAAAATGTTTCAAATCACTAATAAGAGAAATGCATAGCAAAACCACCACTCTCAACAAATTAGCAAAATGACAAAAGATGAGAAGAATTAATACTTGAAGGTTTTTGAGGAGGATAAATATATTAGTGCATTGTTGGTGGAGTTTTAAATTAATACCACCATTTTGGCATGTACTTTAGAATTATGCAAATAAAGTAACTAAAGTATCCATATCTTTTAATCCAGAGATTCTACTACTAACATATAAGGTTTTGTCCTTCATTTTCAAAGAAGACCATGACATCAGGGAAGTGATGCCATGACAAACACGTGAATTGGATTTGAAGGAGGGGATGCCTCACTTTCTCCTCCAGAGCCATCTAGATCCAGTGGCCAGATAGTAATCAGGATGACTGGAAATGGCCGTGGATATGAGGCAATCAAGGTTAAGTGACTTGCCCAAGGTCACACAGTGTCAGAGATTGGATTCAAACTGCCATTGTCCTGATTCCAAGGCCAGTGCTCCATCTACTGTGCCACCTAGCTGCCCCACTACTACTAATATGTATTAGAAGTCACTAGTGGGTGGCTAGGTGGCGTAGTGGATAAAGCATCAGCCTTGGAATCAGGAGTACCTGGGTTCAAATCCGGTCTTATATACTTAATAATTACCTAGCTGTGTGGCCTTGGGCAAGCCACTTAGCCCCATTTGCCTTGCAAAAACCTAAAAAAAAAGTCACTAGTAGATGAAAGCCCCTATATCTATCAAAATATTCACAGTATTTTTTTGTAGCTTCAAAGAAGAAGAAATAATGTATCTTTTTGGAAATGTCTAAACAAGCTATGGTAAATGAATGAAATGAAATAATACTGTGCTATAAGAAAATATGAATGTGATGAATATAGAGAAGAAAGACTTTACATATACAGATGAAAAGTTAAGTAGAGTCAAGAAAACTATAGATGACTACCACAATGTAAATGGAAAGAACAACCATCAAAAAAAACCTAAAGTAAATGTTACAAAAACTGCAAAGAACAAGCATAAGTCCAAAGAGAAATATGTAGAGACACTTCCACTTCTTTGCAGAGTGAGGGGCCACCACTTTGGAACATGGCACATATTTTCAAATATTTTTGTTGTAGTGATTGGTTTTGCCTATACCCCCCTCCACTCCAAGGCTGCTACCTGAATATCTCTTGGGAGAAATTTTGTCAATGCAAAGACAAAAGAAATCAATAAAATTTATTTAAAAAACAAACAGATCAATACCATAATTGCTTTCGGAACTGGGTATCAATCAATTGCCTTTTGATTCTGCTCATTATTCCTATGATTCTCAGATGAATGATGAATTTATAAATGAACCTAAGAAGTAATCAGACTCATAGAAGGAGAGCCAGGAGAGAGCAGTGACGTGGAAGCCAAGGGAGTATTCATTGGGGAGTGGGGGGGGGTGACTGCACAAGGTCAGGAGGATGAGAACAAAGAAGAGTCCCCCACATTTAGCAGCTATGAGATTAAAGAGATTATTGGTAATCTTGGAGAGAGAAATTTCAGTTGACTTAGAAGTCAACTCAGTCCAAGGGACTGAGAGGTGTGTGGATAACCAAACCATGGAAACAACATTTGAAGTCTACTCTAGCCTTGAAATGGAGAGATAAAGGATCTCTCATTTTGTTCCTGTATGTGTCAGGGAATCCTCTCTCTCTTGATGTGCCTGTCTTTCTGACTCTCCATCAGTCTATCTACCTAAGTGGAGATGGCCAAAGCAAGGAGGTGAAAGGTTGCTAAAGTGGAAGAGGGCCTTTTGTATCAGAAAGAAGTCTAATATAAAGGTTACAGGTACAACACATCGGTGGACTAAAATCCTCTCCAAATCTATGATTCTATATTCAGTATACTCAGTTTTAATGGAAGTTAAAATAGGGAATAGAAAAATAAAGTTTATTATTTTTATAAAAAGAAAGATTTTATTTATTTTGAATTTTATAATTTTTCCCCTAATCTTGCTTCCCTCCCCTCACCCCCCCCCCAGAAGGCAGTCTGTTGGTCTTTACATTGTTTCCATGGTATATATTGATCTCAGTTGAATGTGATAAGAGAGAAATCATATCCTTAAGGAAGAAAAATAAAGTATAAAAGATAGCAAAATTACATAATAATATGATGTGGGTTCTTTTCTAAATTGAAGGTCTTTGGTCTTTGTTCAAACTCCACAATTCTTTCGCTGAATACAGATGGTATTCTCCAAGGGTTAACTTTAAAGGATAAACTTAATTATCAGAAAAATTCACTTATATGCATTTAAATTCTCAATCCCCCTAAGAAAAATAAGGTGCTGTTAGATTAGGAAAACTCCCTCTGGAGAGGAGGCTCTATTTGCTTACGAATTCTTTAATCAACATCAACAATACAGGCAGTAACATGCAGAAATATTTCACCAGGGAGAATGTACTTGACTGTTTATGTGTATAAAATACAAATTGGGTATTGAAGTGAGTATGTATTCTACTATGTACCCCAATAAATACATGATGAGTTTTAAATCCATAAGATTCCATTTAGAAATGAGTTTAAAAATCTTAGTCCTCTTTAAAACCACAAGGCAGGAAACAAAATAATGAGTTGGCAAGAGAAATTTTAAAATAAGTTTAAATAAAGCAAGAAATATTCTTGCACAAGGAGTTTGCACAAGACTGATGCTTTAATGTGGAGAAACAAAACCAAAAAATGTGATGTAGTGGATAGAATGTGACCTCCCTGTTAATAATTTACCTGGATATGATTGGAAATACTTTCAAATAGGAAATATACATAAACACATATTCATCAAAGAGGATTGATGGCATTTTAATACATGCTTAAAGTTATGACGACTGCTTTCATTTCCAAAGCCCACAACCATCGATGAGTAGTAATCATTTCTTCTGGGTGATAAAAAGGGGGGGAAGGGGGTAATTTCAAGTTTTTTATTCTCTATATCCTGCTGTGTGGTCAGGAGATAGGGAGAATCTTTGGCTGGTTAGTTTAGGCTATCTGTTTACTAAGCTTCTTCTACTTCTCTTCCTTTGCTTTCACCTCTTTTTTCCCCTCATCTTTCTTCTGCGCATTGTGGACAACCTAAAATTCTATTAATCTTAGGCTCACAGGACTACAGAACTAGAAGGAATCCAGTCAGATTTTCTTATTCTTTTATTTTGTAACGTAATGCATTGTAATATGTAAATGCAATGTAATATGTTAAAATACGGAAAGCATTGAGAAATAAAATTTAAAAAAATTCTTTCTGTTTTCAGGTATGTTATAGCCTAAGAGGAGGGAATACAGCAATTAAACAGATTGTGTCTTATGAGACACTTTGAGGAAGAATCGGGAAATAACTAGGCGAATAAGAAAAGGTTAGTGCCAGTGAGAAGAAGCGTCTGAGTTAAGTCTCAGGAAGGAATCTTGGGATTTTAAAGAGCTAAAGTGAGAAGGGAGGTGAAGGAATGTGGTGGTGATAGGAATGGAGTGCTAAATAAACAGCCACATTTCCTTTCATTCTGGGAAAGACTGAGAGACTTTCATGAATGAAGAAATACATAGTCACCGAGTTAGGGGAAAATACACGATGAACAAGTAATGAGAGAGATGGTTCTAGCAGGTGGTCTGGGAAGCAAATCTAAAGACTGAGAGGCTGAGTGTGGATGCTCTGAAAGCTGCTCCTGGGGCTCTGGGGCCACCTCTGCTTTCAGGGACTTGAAGGGAATAGTCTGTGGCCCTGAGGAGAGATCTGGCCTCCCAGCCCTTGGACTTTCCATTCAGGAAATAATGGTGTATCAGGCAAAAGAAAAAAGACCGTCTTGTCACTGCCCCTCCCAAGAAAGGCAGCAGACACTCCAAAATTTTCTTCTGGATTTTAAGTTTATTCTTAATTCCTGATTTAATTAGTATTTTGACATCAGCTTAATCCAGTTGCCATTTGCTGCTGTTCTAGCAGAATAGCTGCTACTAGCGACTGTTGGGCTTCTCTGTGGAGCTGCTAGCCTCGGTGGCCTGAGAGGGCCTCTGGTGCTGAGACTTCTTTACCCTCCGAGGGTCTCTGTTTGTGTGCGTGTGCATGTGCGTGTGTGTGTGTGTGTGTGTGTGTGTGTGTGTGTGTGTGTGTGTGTGGTGAAGAAGAAGAAGAAGAAGAAGAAGAAGAAGAAGAAGAAGAAGAATAGCAGGAGGAGGGGGAGAAGGAGAGAGGGAGGAGGGAGAGTGGAAAGAGAAATAAAAGGGAGTTAGAGAAGTCAGGAGGAGACAGGTTTGGGGGGAGAGAGACAAAGAGGGAGAAAGAAGAGAGAAGGGGAGAGGGAAAGAGAAAGAGGCAGAGATGGAGGAGGAGGGAAAAGAGGAGGGAGAGACATAAAGAGGAGGTTAAAGAGGTGGGGAAGAGACGGTTGGGGAAGAGATAAGGGGGGGTAGAGAGAAAAAGAGAGACAGTGAGACAGAGATAAAGAAACAGATAAGTAGAGAAAGAGAAACAGAGAGAAACCCTTTGGCCCTAATATGCCTATTATCAGCACATTTTTGTTGCTTGTTTCTGTTGAACCACATCCACTCCTATCTGACACAAAAAGATAAATATAAATAAAGATATATCTCAGGATCTTTTGTAACTCTATTCCTTCCCTCTCAGCAAAAGTCTTCTAATTGCCCCTAATAATTAGATTGAAGGGAATAAATTCCTTGAACTATGATCATGCCCCTAATAGTTAGCTACAAGGCCAAAGGCCAGTTGATGTACCCTGGAGCTTCCACAAACACCAATGAGGGTTATTAACACTGGAGAAGGTGGGACTGACCTCCTCTGCTTTGCCCTTGTCCCACAGAGGTTAGGCTAGCTTTTCCTTAAAAAGGATGAAAACTGTCCTGATGGCCTAGGAACAAAAACTCCAGGACAAAAAGTCATTCATGAGCCCTAGGGCACAAATATAGCAGTGCCCATGCTAGGTCAATGCTATATCCTTGCTGGGTATTCTATCCCTGCTATAGTCAAGTCAACTGCTTTCTGATACTTGTCAGGTGGATCATAACTGTCTCATTTCATCCCAATTTCTTTTCAAAAAAAAGAAATTAAAAAATATTTATTAAGTACATACTCTATGTTGGTCACTGTACAAAAAAATAGGTAAAATAAGCATAACAAAAAGAAATAGCACACAATAAACTTACATTAATTTCTTTTCAGTTTTGAACCTGAACTGAACCTGAACATCAGATTGACCCCTATCAGGCCTTTCCTGCTCCAACTCTACATTTCTGTTTCTGTATCCAGTTGATCGTCCATTTATACCAGATTGCCTTAGGCTAAGGTCCAGATCATCTTAGAAACAATAATAATCCTGCAGTTATTTGCCCAATTTTTTGAACATGGCTAGTTTTGTTTTTTTCTTTTGAATAACTTGTGTTTGGGGCCTAAGTGTGCTTATAGAAATCTTCATAAAATCATTAGAACTCCTATTTTAAATAAGACCCAAGGGATATATTGGAGAAGAAATCATTTTGATTGCTCCAGGCCTGCTTATTGCTGGCAAGGAGGTAGTTGCTGTCAGGAGACTTAATTTCTTCCATTTTCCTTTTGTAAACACCAGTGAACGAGGTGTGAAGCAAAGGTGTCAGTTTTCCAGGTTGGCTGAATCTGCTTCCCAGCCTTAACAAGATGGCAAGAGGGCACTCATTTCTGGATTTCAAATTACTCTTTCTGTTCCTTATTCGACTTCTCACTTTAAGCTACTCGACAACAACAACTTTTCCATTAATAGAGAATAAAGAACTGCAAAAGGTACAAATGGGACTACAGCTTCAGGAACTTGGCTCCCATTTTACTCCGTTGTCAGTTTTAAAAGGCAAAGAGAGTCTACCAATGGAAAAAAAAAATATTTCTTGCTGGGTATGATGGTACATGCTTGTAGTCCCTGTTCCAGGGGATTTTGTGACTTGTGGATTTGTTGAGATGGGAATTCAGTTATCTGCATTAAGTTTGGTACCTATAAGGTGAGCCACCAAGCTGCTTAAAAAGAATATGAACCAGTCCAGATTAGAAACAGAAGATTAAAGCTTCCCAGTTGTTCAGCAGTGGGGAGTAGTCTCTGGGTGACCGTTGTCACTTGCAATCTGGGTGACTTAGGGAGATTTACTCTTTTTTATTTTTATTTTTTTATCCATATGTACATGCATATTTTTAAGTTACAAAATTTCTTTCTACCCTCTCTTCCCATCCCCTTCCCCTCAGCGGTGAACAGTTAGCATTGTTTACAGATTAGTTATTTAGTTATTATTAGTTATTACTTATGAGGGGAGATATACCCTTAAAAAAAGTTAGAGGAAGAGAAGGGGAAAAAGGGAAGGAAAGGAGAGGGAAGAGAATAGAAGGGAAAGAGAAGGGGAAAGGAAAGGGAAGAAAAGGGGAGGGTAAGGGAGGAGATGAGACCAGAAGAATAGAGATAGGAGTGGAGGGAAGGGGAAAATTTTGCTTATCTTGAACACTTTTTTTTTTTACTTTGCAGCTTTATAGCCCTGGTTATAATTGTAGAGAAAAATATTTTGTGTATGCATAATTTGTGAATATGTGAGGGACCACAGGAAAAGTATAGTTAAGTTACTCCACTGAGACCAAGACTGTTGTAGCAGAAAATCTCTGAATATGGACCCAGAGGACCTGGGCTTCAGACCAACCTCCATGGTTGGTTTGCCAGCTGTGTCACTTAACAGCTCTGAGCCTCTTTTTTCTCCTCTTTAAAATGAAAATATTTGCACTACCAAACTCACATGGTTGTAGAGAGGAGAGCGGTTTATAAATTTTCCTTAATTCTCTCTGGAAGTCTTCCACTTGGGACCTCACAGAATACCTTGCTCAGAATTTCTCCAATGCTTATACAATTTCTTATATAACATTTATAAAAGTATCATTTGTCTTAGTATTTTCATCCCCTACAAGACCATAAGGAATATGGGGACTGTCTTGTCTACAATTTTTCTCTCCCTAACATGTTGCCTAGTGTGATGTACACATATTAATAAATGTTTGCTGAACGAATGAATGATTGAACCCTAAAACCCAAGGTGAATATGGGTTACTACTTCTGATATTTTTTAACAAAATAACTACTATACATTTCCTCTAATGATCACAGAAGTTATGTCACATTTATTTAATAAATGACTGCTTTCCTCACATGGTAATGGGATTTTTCTTAAGGTTTTTAAACTGGACACTTTCCTTCTTCACAGCACAAGCACTAGTAGAGTTGGCCAGGCAAGCCGAATACAGTTATCCTGAGCAGGTTTTCAGTTGACTGCCAAAGGGGGAGAAGAGCACAGCTGGTGTGATTCTTTTGGTTGTCTCTGTGATTGACAGGTACTGATTTGCATCAGTTGTTAAGATAACAAAATGGAGTAGCCTGGCTGAGGAATACCACTGGGCAAGCATTCATACATTTCCTTGTTTTTTTTTTCCCTTTCTTTCTTTCCACCTGTGGACATTAATATTCATCATGAGTAATAACAAAATAATCGCAGTAATAAAATAATAGTAACAATGCATAATCAAGATGTGGGCCAGAATTTTCCCTTTTTTTCCCTCCACAATTCTAGTTTGGATTTAACAAAATGGGGAAAGCAAAAGATACCTCTATTCTTGCAAGACTGCTTTTTACAGGGTTATACTGGGTAGTTTCATGTGGTAAGATTTGAGGATTTACCATAAAGATTCTCTTTCCTAAGTCTACAATAACTCCCTTACCCAGGTACCAAAATGCCTAAAATTCCATTATTAAAAACTTATTTCTTTTATCTGATTATTGTACTACCCACCCAATTGTCTCATAGGATATGTCAATATCATATACTGCAATAAACTCAAAATTTATATATAACCTGAAGATTAAAGATGATACCACAAAAATATGAGAAGAGGTAGAATTAGGTATTGTTCACTTTATAATAGGAGGAAAGTTCTTAACTAATAAAGAATAAATTTGATCATAAAGTAAAAGGCAGAAGTATATAGTGTCATATGAACTTGAAAAATGTTTGCACAAATGAAATCAATGCAACTAGAAGGGAACCACTAATTGGAAGAAATATTTGTTTCAAATTATTATCGCCAGAATGTGATACCTAAGATATATAAGAAACAAATGTGAACATATGAGATAAGGGATCATTTGATAATGAATAAATGGTCAAAGGATATGATCAAACAGTTCTTAAAAGAAGACAGAAACCATTAACAACCATATGAAAGATTGCTCCAAATGACTAATAATATGAGAAATGCATATCAAATTAACTCTTTGGTTTCAGTTCACACTCATCAAATTGGCAATGAAATAGTCCATTTTTCAGAGGTTGAAGAGAGACAGATACACTAAGATATTTTTAGAGGAGCTCTATATTGGTAAACCATTATGAATACAAATTGAAATTGTACTTGAAGTGATGAAAATTATCAAACTTTTTGATGGGGTAACTGCACTGCTAGGTGTATATTCCAAAGCGATCAACAATAGAACAGAAGATCCACATAGACCAAAGTATTCAGAGTAGAATTTGTGTGTGTATGTGTATATAACACAACATATGTAATGAATAAACAGATTGTGTATAACTATGCTGAAAGAAAAGATGAATATAAAGAATTCATAAAGACCTGATACACATATACTTTTGCTTCCTAGCTAACAATTATTTAATACTTTAAAGTTTGCAAAGCACTTTACATTTGTTATCTCATGATCTTCATAACAACCTTGTGTTTCTTCATTTTTACTGATGAGGAAACTGAAGCTAAGAGAAGCTATTATGTGACTTGGTTTCAGAGCTAATATAATCTTATCTAGGGCAGGATTTGAATTTAGGTTCTCCTGATTCCAATAACACTATTTTACTGTACCTAGCTATGGAATGTGAAGTAAAGTTAAGTGAAGTTGCAGAGAGAGGAAAACAAAATATACAATAACTATAACAATGTACATAAAAAGTACCCCAAAATGAAATTAAATACTGGGTAATAAATAATAACCAAACTTTGCCCAATGAAGAAGTTAGGAAAAGCAATACATAATTCTCTGGGTAGGAGATTCAGCAGGATGTATGAAAAAATAAAAGCAATATAAAAAAGGTATCCAGTAAAAAAAAAGTCAGAACTTCTAGGAAATATAACACATGATCTTATGTCACTGTTATTAAAAACTCTGTGTGAATCAGTCTGTGTTTTTATTCCCCCTCTGAGAAGACAATGCCTGTAGCTTTTGTTTGTTTGTTTTCATTGCTCAGAGAGGGAGCAGAAAGAGGTTCGGAGAAGAAGGGAAAGGAACAAAGTAAGGAAGGGAAGACTAAAGATAACTGTTAAACCTTTCACGGTATGTTTCCCTGCATCCCTGCAAATTTAATCCTGGGCAGTTCAAATTAATGCCAAAATTACTTATGATCAAATCATATTTTTAGACCAGATGACTCAAAGAATCATAATTCATGGAGTTATTGAATTTCTGAGTCTGAGGAGACTTTAGAGATTCTCCACTACATCTCATACCTGAACAGGAATTCTCTTCTCAACAGTCCTGATTAGTTGGCATCCCATCTTTGTGCAAATGCCAATTGTGGGAGAGGACTCACTACTTAGAAGCATGCTCATTACCCTTGTGGACAATTCCAATGTTTAGGAAACTCATCCTTACATGAATATATATTGTTCAGTTTCCCCGCGTTGATCTAATCTGACTTCCAGGATTAAGTAGATCCAGTGTAGCCCTTCATATACCTGGAAACAACTACATTGAAAACAACAAACTACTAACTCCATTCACACCTGACTTCCTTGCCAGTTAGGTTAATTTTTCCTCAAAAGATATTGAAGTTGTACTTGAGATTTGGTTGTCTGAAAGGACACATCTTGGTCATCTGAGTAAAACAATTGCAAGAAACTTTAGCCTTTATCTGTAGATCATAATAAGCAACTCACAAGTAGGGGAGTTCTTTGTTCAGCTAAATCAACTTGCAGTAATCGTCTCAATACATTTCTTTGTTGAATAGCTTTCCTCTTCTTGGTAAATCTGCTAACTGTAGAGTGACCTATGAGTGTCTCATTTCCTCTTAATTTCAAACTACCAGGAGACTGAATGGTGTCAGACCTTCCTCCTCCTCCTCCTCCTCCCCCTCCTCCTCCTTCTTCCTTCTTCTTCCTCAACCTTCTTCCTTCTTCTTCTTTCTCCTCCTCCTTCCTCCTCCTCTTCCTCTTCCCCCTCCTTCTTCCTTCTTCCTTCTTCCTTCTTCTTTCTTCTTTTTCTTCTCCTCCTCCTCCTTCTTCTTCTCCTTCTCCTTCTTCTTCTTCTTTCTTCTTTCTTCTTTCTTCTTTTTCTTCTCCTCCTCCTCCTCCTTCTTCTCCTTCTTTTTCCTTCTTCTTCCATCTTCTTCCTTCTTCTTTCTTTTTCCTTCTTCTTCTTCCTTCTTCTTCTTCTTCCTTCTTCTTCTTCCTTCTTCCTCTTTTTCCTTCTTCTTCTTCCTTCTTCTTTCTTCTTCTCCTCCCTCCTCCTCCTTTTTGTTCATGCTTGTTCTTGTTTGTGTTTTTGTTCTCCTTCTCCTCCTTGCTCATATGTAAGCTGAGATAATATAATAGAAATGACAATTTTACCTAAATTGAATTATTTATTCAGTGCCATACCAATCAAACTACCAAAAACCTATTTTACAGAGTTAGAAAAAAAATAGAAACAAAATTCATCTGGAGGAACAAAAGGTCAAGAATATCAAAGGAATTAATGAAAAAAATGCAAAGGCAGATGGCCTAGCTGTACCAGATCTAAAATTTTATTATAAGGCCCATTCATCACTATCTGATACTGGCTAAGAAATAGAGAAGTGGTTCAGTAGAATCAATTAGTTACAAAAGAAACTAGTAAATAACTATAGTGATTTACCTTTTCACAAACCCAAAGAATCTAACTTCTAGGATAAAAACTCACTATTCAACAGAGACTACAGGGAAAATTGGAAAATAGTACAGCAAAAACAAAAATAGTATAGCATAGGCCAACGTCTCATACCCTGTACCAAAATAAGGTCAAAATAAGGATTACAGGATTTAGACATAAAGGGTGATACCATAAGCCAATTAGGAGAACATGAAATAGTCTATCTATCAGATGTATGGAATAAGGAGAAGTTTATGACCAAAGAAGAGAGAGAGCACATTATAAATTGCAAAATGGATAATTGCAACTATATTAGACATTTTACATAAACTAAACCAATGCAATCAAGATTAGAAAGAATTCAGAAAGCTGGGAAACAATTTTCACAGCTAGTGTTTTGATAAAGGACACATTTCTAAACTATATAGAGAGAAATGAATCAAATTTATAAGAATAAAAGTCATTCTCCAACTGATAAATGATCAAAGAATATGAACAGAAATTGAAGAAATTAAAGCTATTTATAGTCATATGAAAAAATGCTCCAAATCCTTATTGATTAGAGAAATACAAACTAAAACAGTTCTGAGGTACCATCTCACACGTATCAGATTGACTTAAATTACAAAAAATGGAAAATGATCAATGTTAGAGAGGATATAGGAAAACTAGGACACTAATACATTATTGTGGAACTGTGAACTGGTCCAACCTTTCTGGAGTTTCCAAAGGACAATAAAACTGCCTTCCCTTTTATCCACCAATACTACTACTAGGTCTGTAACTCAAAGAGATCATAAAAAAAAATGAGAAAAAAAATGCACATGTACAAAAAATATTTATATCAACTCTTTTTGTAGTGGGAAAGATTTTGAAATTGAAAGGATACCTATCAATTGGGGAATGGCTAAACAAGTTATGGTATATGAATGTGTTGAGTATTATTGTTTTGTAAGAAATCGTGAACTATCGGACTTCAGAAAAGCCTGGAAAGACTTGCATGAACTGATGCTGAGTGAAGTGAGCAGAACCAGGAGAACACTAACATACATTACCAACAACATTATGAGATGATCAACTATGTAGGATATAGATCCTCTCAACAGTTCAGTGATCAAGTACAATCCTGAGAGACCTTTATGGAAAATACCATTCATATCCAGGGGAAAAAAACAGCTTTGGAATCTGAATGCAGAGTAAAGCATACTATGTTTACTTTTTTAAAGTTTCTTTTGTTTTTTTTCTTTCTTTCTCATGATTTTTCTTCTTAGTTCTAATTTCTCTTTTACAACATGACTAATATGAAAATTTGCTAAACACAATTTTTTTTTAGGTTTTTGCAAGGCAAATGGGGTTAAGTGGCTTGCCCAAGGCCACACAGCTAGATAATTATTAAGTGTCCGAGACTGGATTTGAACCCAGGTACTCCTGACTCCAGGGCCAGTGCTTTATCCACTACGCCACCTAGCTGCCCCTCCACTATGCCACCTAGGCACCCCTGCTAAACACAATTGTACATGTACAACCTATACAGGATTATTTGCCACCATGGGATGGGAGGGAAAGAAGGATAGCACAAAAATGTGGAACTCAAAAGTTTGCAAAAGGATGAATGTAGAAAACTACTTTGCATGCAATGGAAAAAAATAAATAAAACCTAAAAATAACAGTTTATGTCTTCAAGAAGCAATGAGTTGAGGATGGAAAGAGAGAAGTACAGTAGGAACATAGATAAATATATAACAAGAAAATGCAAAATAATTAAGACATTATGGGGGGGGGAGGTTAGATACATAAGCTGAAGCTGGAAGGGAGCCAGGGATTCTAAGAGGCAAAGGTAGGGGGTAGGAATGTTTGAAGGCAGAGAGCCAGGAGGTATAGAAAGAATGTCAAATACAGACAATAGTGATTTGGTCAGTTTGGGTTACAACACAGAGTGTGCATAGGGGTATAATAGAAACTCGTCCTGGAAAGACAAGATAGATACAGATTGTGAGGGATTTTAAATGCCAAATATTTTATCCTAAAGGCAATAGGGAGTCATTGAAAAAAATTTTTATCTAAATTTTATAGTATTCAGCATTCAATTTTTGGAAGATTTTGGGTTCCACTTTTTTCCTATGTCCCTCTCTTCCTCCCCTCCCCATTATATCAAATAATCTGATATAGGTTTTACATGTACAATCATGTTTAACACATTTCCATATTAGTCATGCTGTGAAAGAAGAATCAGAACAAAAGGAAAATATCCATGAGAAAGGGAAAAAAAACAAATTTTAAAAAGTGAAAATTGCATACCTTAGTCTGCATTCAGATTCCATAGGTTTTTCTCTGGGTGTGCATGGCATTTTCCATCACAAGTCTTAGAATTGTCTTTGATCATTTAACTGCTGAGAGGAGCTAATTCTATCATAGTTGATCAACACAAAATGTTTCTGCTAATATGTACCTTCTTCCTTCAGCATCAGTTTATATGTGTCTTTCCAGGATCACTGAAAAATTTTGATCAGGAAAATGTCATGATTAGATTGATGCTTTAGGAAAAGCAGTTTGAAAGCTGTGTGGAGGATTCACTGGAGAATGGAAAGACTGAAAGCAGAGATACTGGTTAGAAGACAGGATGAGGAGGAGGAGGGGAGGTGAGGAGGAAGGAGGAGGAGAAGAAGGAGAAGGAGGAGGAGGAGGAAGAGGAGGAGGAGGAGGAGAAAGGAGAAGGAAAAAGAGGAGGAGAGGACGAAGAAGAAGAGAAAGGAGGAGGAGAAGGCAGAGAACAAGGAGGAAGAGAAGAAGAAAGAGAAGAAAAAGGAGGAGGAAGAGGAAGAAGTATGAAAAATGTCTTTTGTTTCTTCTTGTTAAACTAATGACATGAAGGGGCCTAGGGGAGCCTCACTTTCCCAATAAACACACCAGCCAAGGTTTAAAAGAACACTGGAAGAAGCAGGAATTATTAAGGAATCAATAAATCCCTCACTCCGGTCCTAGAACGCACATGAAAATTGATAGAAGTGTGTGAGCACTCAGAGAGAGGATGTGTTTGTGTGTTTCCTGTATGTGCGTGTTTGTGGGTGTATGTGTATGTATGTGTGAATATAATGTTTCATTCTGAAACATTCCTCAGTATCTGGGACTTCCTCTCCCACAAACCCATGACCTTCTTACTAGGCTATCTTTCCACATAGGCTCCCCCCTCCTTCCTCTGGAGATTCTCTTTTAGAACCTCTGTTTTTTGTGGAGAGGTCCAAGAGAACTAGCCTTTATTCACCTCCTGGTCTTGCTCCTACCTTTCTCTAAACTTCAAAACTGTATATCCCACAACCTAATCAATACTTCACTTTTCAGAGCTTCATTTTTTATATAATTTTCCTCCATCAGAATATAAGCTCCTTGAGGACAGGAACTAATATTTTTTGTTTCTTTTTTTATTTTTATTTTTATAATGTAATCCTCATAATTATTGTGCAAAAAGACACAGTCAGGGAGTGGGTGCCCACCTTGGATGATCCAGAAGTCCTGAAATTGGTATTCATTGTCCAAGATTCAGCAGGAGAAAGGGTGAGTGCCAGTGCCCAGGAAGTGGGCACAAGGAGGGCCTTTCTGGAACCTGAGATAAGAGAATAAACAGAGACAGGGCCAAAATGACTCTTATTAAACCCAAGAAGGCTGAGGTAGAAGGTAGAAATTGTAATAGTGGGTAAGATTCAGTGGTGAGATTCAGCCAATTTGCAAACAGTTCAATAGAACCAATATCTAATTTTGTGTTGAGTTCTGTGAACCAGTTGTAAAATGGCACTTGTAATCAGGAATCTCTCTAAGTTGGGTGCCTGGGCAGCCGCCAATGTGGAAATTTCAAATTTTATATTCCTTACTCTTTTTTTTAATATTCCTCTATGTCATCGTGTTTTCTAAGTGTCTGTACTATTGTTCATTCTGTTCATAGGTGAAAAAATTGATGGAGCTATGTTTGTAATATTTATTTATTCATTTCTTAAAACTCATTATTCCTTTGATGAAAAATTACATTTTAGTTCCCTTGGTTTTGTTACTTCAGTAAACCAACATAGAATATAAAGAGAAAAAAGTAAACAACCAGGGGGATTTTGTTTTTACTTTGTATTGCACCCAAAATTCCTCCAAGATATTATGAGTGACTGGTGTTCCCTAAACAGTGAATCCAATCAGAAGTTGGAACACAATGAATCAATAAAAATTTGAATTTCAAGGGTTATCTTATTGCCTATTTCAGAAGCCATGAAAGTAGGAGAACAAATAGAATGAGTTTTGGTTCTGCATATATGTCCAGCATTGCCTACTGTGGTCATGTGCCTGCTTTCACTCCATAAGGATAGGTTTGCTTTCTTATTTGAATATTAAATGTATGAAATATTAAACTACCTTTCAGTATACTTTTTTATTTTTTTTCTTTTTCTTTTTCTGATTTTGCAAGGCAATGGAGTTAAGGGGCTTGCCCAAGGCCACACAGCTAGGTAATTATTAAGTGTCTGAGGCTGGATTTGAACTCAGGTACTCCTGACTCCAGGGCCGGTGCTCTATCCACTGCACCACTTAGCCACCCTCAGTATACTTTTTGTTTACTTAAAATGGTCATTAGGGCAGAGAACCAGTAGTTAATTTCTTTAAATCCTACTGCTGGTAAGGTCTATAACCTGGGTCATACCTAATAAATGTCTGAGGCAGGATTTGAACTCAAATCTTTCTGACTCCATATCCCAGTGTTCTATCCATCTAGCTAGCTTCCTCTGCACACAAAAGGCTTGGGTACCATATTTCAAGGGATTATACTGCTTATATCAATTAGAACCAGAGGGAAAATTGAAAATACAATATCCTCCAATCACCTCCTGAAAGAAACCCCAAATTGAAAATACCCAGGAAAGTCAGAGGTAAAATTCAAAATAGAACCAGTGAAGTCTCAGAAAACCCTCACATTTTCATGTCCTCAACTCAGCCCACTTTTAATCAGGAAGACACAATCGGGGACTGGGTGGTTATAACCATGGTTCCTCATTAGGTTTTCTGGAAGGAAGCTTGGTAATATTCCATTTCACAATCCCCCTGACTACTCAATGGGCTCACATAGCATGGCCAAAACAATGAGATCAATCAGAAAGAGGCAATTTGGCTTCATGTTATAGTCATTGGTGATATCTACTACAAATAGTCTCCTTAGTTATCTGCCTTATTTGGCTAGTGGAATTCTGGCCCGAGTTTGTGGAAAAGAGTTGATTTCTCTTTGCAAAACCATTACTCGATACACAATATAACATGTGGAAATTGTCAGAAGTAAGATTATCTGCCTGGAAGAATCATGTTCAACAGGATTCAACCACTCCCTTTGTAAAATCTTGGAGGCCACCAGAACCAAAGTTTCTATTTGTCTCCAAAATTTTTCCCTGGAATACCTTTAACCTTTCAACTTGAACACTCCTTGACTTGGTCCTCCCCTAATTCTGCAGAGGATTTATGTGACTGTGATCATGTATATAATCATCATTTATGGCCTTCCCTTTTTGGGATAATACACTTTAGGTATAAATATTTCAATGCATTTCTTCCATGATTAAGTGTTAAGGAAAGATTGGCCCCACTCCATTGGAGTGACTGACAAAATATATTATCTCTCATTTATCTGTTTTGCTGGACTAGCTAATGTGTAGCTAATTCAAACCATCAGAAAAGTCTCTTTGACTTACCAGGTGTGAATAGTTTAATCTTTTAGAAGAGATAATGAAAGGTGTATTAATTCTGAAAGTGATGATGTTTTAGGATATTTTGATTTATATTGGACATAAGACCACTCATCTGGCTAATTTTAGATATTATCTGGTATTCACACACAGGTAGTTAGAACAAGAAAATAACTTTCTCCCAATTTTGGCAAGGATTTATTTTTTTCTTCTTAAATCAGAATAGGCTATCTATTTCAAATAGAATAGACTGTTTTGAATGACCTTGAAAAATTCTTTGCCTTAAAGTAGGGTCAGTAGATTTTGGTATGTTTTTAAAGTGTGACTTTAATATATTATCAATGCCCAGAAAATTATAGATTTTTTCCCATGGTGACACTTCTAATTTCCTAAATGTTTACTTATATAATTCTGCCAATCATAGACCTTCACATAGGTGTATTGATTTCTGTCCTTCCACATTTTTCTTAGAGGCAGTTAGGTGATACAGAGAAGATCTAAGTTCAATCTTCTCTCAGACACTTGCTAACTCGCTTAACCTCTGTCTGCCTCAGTTTCCTCATCTGCAAAATGGGAATAATGATTCCCACCCTCCAGAATTGTTATGAAGATCGAATGAGATAATATTTGCCAGTGCATCGAAAACCTTAAAGTACTATATAAATGCTAATTTATTATTTATTATTATTATTATTAGGGTAGGTACTTAAGTGTTTGCTTAGCGGTTCATTGAATATCTATGTCATTGAGTCTGTTAAGTAATAAACAGCTTATATCTGTCATTTTGTATTTAAGGCTTATTTTTACACTCTCCTTATGATGTATTGAGAACTCCAATAACATTAAATAAGTTCGCTAAGTTGAAACATTTTTAAAAACAATAAGAATAATGTTGGTCAATCAGGTGATAGTCATTAGATAATTATGTATTTGGGGGGGTTGATCATAGAACCATCAGCCTCAGTTCCTCCTGTTTTATTTCTCTTCCTCTTTTATTTTAATTCTATTCTATCAGCAGAAATCTGAATTTGTGTAAGCTGTGTCTTGATATAATGGAAAACTACTCAATAAAAAGTAATAGGCAATTCTCCCAGCAATCTCACTAAGGTGGTTAGTTGTTAGTCATGTTCTGGCTGCCTTCCCTTCCTACTGATTCATTCATTCTCAAGTGTTTTGTGTGCACACTTTCTTTTTGCTTCTGTCTCTGGGATTTTGAATCCTTTTAAATTAAGGAGTTTGTTGGTGGGACAATTTAATGAAAATTTCAGATTCTATCACTGTGTTATGTGCAAATGAGGAGGGCATTTGGACATTAAAAAAAATTGTGTTTCTCTTCAGCACTCATTGACTCTTAGTGGGTATTTACTCTGAGACTGCTGATGGGGAAGAAAATTGAGGTAATGATTGCAGGCCTCACATATACAGATGGGAATTACAGTAAATCTCATCAAAATAGAGTCTTCATAAGCACGATAGATGAGGAAACTATTTCAGGTGACTTTTATCTAGAAGTAAAGTTTCTGAATGACTCAAGTTTTAATTTAAATATTTACTGAGTGATTGTGAATATGTGAAATCTTTCTGGTTCGTGTTCAAGAATTCAAATCTAGCCTCAGATACTTAGTTCTGGGCGAGTCATTTAACCCTGTTTGACTCTGTTTCCTCATCCATAAATGAGCTGGAGAAGGAAATGGCAAACCACTCCAGTATCTTTGCCAAGAAAACCTCAAATGGGATCAAGAAGCATTGGACGCGACTAACATAGCTGCACATCAATAATTGTGTATAAAGTACTGTGCTCAGCACTAGGAATACTAGAAAGATTAGCTCAAATGTGGTTCCTGACTTCATGAAACTTGTAGTTTAGAGACACATAAGGATAATTTTAATACAAATATATGTCTGAGTGCATAAGAGGAGCAAGCAAAATGAGATTCCAAAGTTGGGAAGATACTTATTGAAGGATCTATTGTTGTTTTTGTCTTTCATTCTTTTTCTTTTTTTTTGTTTGGTTTTTGCAAGGCAAATGGGGTTAAGTGGCTTGCCCAAGGCCACACAGCTAGGTAATTATTAAGTGTCTGAGACTGGATTTGAACCCAGGTACTCCTGACTCCAAGGCCAGTGCTTTATCCACTATGCCACCTAGCTGCCCCTGTCCTTCATTCTTGAAGAAGACCATGACATCAGGGAGGTGATGCCATGACAAGCATGTGAACTGGATTTGAGTGAGGGGTATTGTGCTAAGTCACTAGCCTCACTCTCTCTTCCAGGGCCATCTAGGTCCATTGGTCAGATATAGATCAGGACAACTGCAGATGACCCTGGGAGGATCTATAAAGGCTATGAAATGCATAATTTAAGCCTTGATACTCTTTTCTTGTCTCTTAATTGATATTTAAGGGATAATAAGGATGATTGGAATTTTGGACCACATACTTCAGAAAATGAGATAAGGAATCAGTAAAGGTCAAGTATCAAGATTTCTCAGAAGTGCTAGCTCTTGGCAAAAATCATTTCTGTTTCTTGGTCTCAGTTTCCTCATGTGTAAATAGATTGACTAGTCTTTAAGGTCCTTCTAACTCTATGATGCTATATTTGTACAACCGCAATCCAAATCAATTAAATGAAACTGTGAGAATTTACATATATATATATATATATATATACAAATTTAAGTGTATATGTTATCTATATGTTTATATATATATATATGAATATATATTTATTTAATAGCAAATGTGTTCTTAAAGCAATTCATCAATAAGTATTTGCTAAGAGCTTACTATGTGCCAGACACCATGCTAGAGATCCAAAGACAGACTGGAAAGCCTTTGGAGATTTGAATTTAAAATACAGTGATACAAGTCTTCAATCTAGTGCCACTAGACCTACAAAGGCAGCCAGGTGGTGCAGTAGATAGAGCACTGGTACTGGAGTTAGGAGGATCTGAATTCAAATCCTGCCTTAGACACTTGACACTAGCAAATGACCCTGGATGAGTCACCTGATCCATTCACCTCATATCCAGGGAGATTCATTTTGGTCACTGGACCCAGATGGTTCCAGAGGAGAAGGTAAGTCTGGTGGCTTTACACTGTACTTCCTCACCCAAATTCAATTCACTTGCATGTTATTACATCAACTCTCTAATGTCATGGTCTTCTTTGAGAATGAAGGGCACAAAGAAAAAAACAAAACCAGTTCTACAATTTTATCAGGGTACTTGAGACCCCTATGAAGTCTGTATACACAGAAGGTATAGATAAAAATGTATGTATACTTGTATATATGGAGACAGGAAGAATTGAGTTCAAATCTGATAGTTACAAGCTGTGTGACTCTGGGTAAGTCGCTTCACCCTGTTGGCCTCAGTTTCCTCATCTGTAAAATGAACTAGAGAAGAAAATAATCAACCACTCTTGTATCTTTGCCAAGAAAACCCCAAAATGGGGTCATGAAAAGTCAGATATGACTGAAACAACTGGTGGTCATGAAACACCACCATTACATACATGTGTGTTTTGTGTGAATGCCTATCCTTCATATATGTATAATATAAAGGAGAAAAGAAACACATATTAAAATACTTTGATTCTTTAAATTTGTAAATGGAAGTGGGGAAAACAAAATAAAATCCAGATGCCTTATGAAGCAGTTGCTTATGTTTGCATGCACATTTTAATAGGTTTTTCTAATGCCCCTGTTACAAGGATGAGTTAAGTGATCTTGTTGACATGTCATTATCACATTTTGAGGTTTAACAGCTACAGGATCTATGAACTCTCATCACACAGTTAATTACTTCTGGATTTTTCCATGTTCTTGAAACATATTCTATTTATTTTAAAATCCCTTGAGAGCCATGGACTGCCTTTGTCACCCGTAGCATGGCCAGTGGTGTAAAACCTCTCTACATCTGTCAGATTTCTCCATGTGAAGCCTAATTGCCTAATTTCCATTTGAAAGTACTGCCCTGACATTAAAACGACATAGACCCACCAATGATCACAATGATTTTCTGACACCTATAAGGAAAGGGAAGGGTGGTGGTGAATAATTCAGTAATAAATATGTGTACAAAATGAAGCTTTGCCTTCAGAAGGGAAAAGTCTGAATTTATGGCTGCAGATGAAGTGTTCCTCAGGAGAGGAAAAAAAAATAATAAGAAAAAGAAAAAGGAGAAAAGGGGAAAGAAAAAGAATTGAGCAGATTAGCATCAGCATGAGTCTATGGGGGCCAGATGGCTCACTGTGGAAAGAGCGTTTTTCTCCTGCTTTATTCCAGTAACCCTGACTAGCAAGTTGCAAGTCTGCTAACAGAGGAGAGAAATGATCTCATTCCTCAGCCAGTGCATGGTTCTTCTTCTCTCTCTCCTGTACAACTTGAACTGAAGGAAATTTGGAAAAGGGAGAGTGGGAGAAAAGGGAGGGGGTGGGGGGGGGGAGGAAAAGGAGGAGGCTATTGAAAAGAATAAATAACTTTTTACTATGATCATGGAGCAAGATGACAGACCCAAGCCAAAACTGAGCAAGGTTGAAATGAGCTGTGATGTCCAGAAAGGAGAAAGCAGTGACAGAAGGGAAGGGAGGGGAGAGGAGAAAGTACATGAGAAATGCCAACTTTTTTGTAAACCTTGGCCTTCTTGATATAATACCATGAGAAAACCCAACTTAAGACAGGAGGAGATAAGGGCAGAGGAAGTGGTGTACACATTTCCCTGTGTCGGGGTTTTGAAGGGTGTTTAATGGTACTTTAAAAACCATTAAACCCATATTTCCAGATAGGTTGGGGGTATTTGTAATAATCTGTGGGCTGCTATGCCACACTAGCGGGGGCACGGCATGGCAATGAGAGATATTTGACCAGCCATCTGTTTGGAACTCTCTCTCCAAGGCAGCAGGGATAATGACCTGAGGCATAGAGAAGTAATGGCAATTTATCACTGCTGGGCAAACTGAACAGAGAGCTGCTCCAAGATGGGAAGGGAGAATTTCCACAAAGCCTCCAAAGTCAGTTTCTGAACCCCAGTCAGGCTTCTGGGCATTGGGCTCACTGTTCATAAACAAAATCTGCTAATGAAGGTGGTGAAGAGTTTCTGCCAGAAGTAAAAGTAAAAATTCAGCATAGAGGACAGTCAGATCGGTGGGTGTTTATATTCTGCTTAAAGTTTATGGAAGACCACAAAGGTACAATGAACAATGATTGTTTCGATTTAAAAATGCCAGTCCTTGAAAGGAATGAAGGGGATCCATGGGTCCCTCCTTGCTCAAGACTTCCTAAGAATGTAGCAGAATTGGAAAAGGGCTGGGGCAAATAGGGCTTCTTTGCTTTCCAAATGGCAGTTTCTCAATCCTTATACTTCTTGATTTCTTTAGCCTTTGTCAATCTGTTCTCTTTAAGTTCTCATGCCATTACTCTTACCTGGTTGTCCCTCTAATCTGACCACTACTTTTCAGTATACTTCCCCGGATCTTCTTCCAGATTATTCTTGAGCTCTGCCCTGGGCCCTCTTCTCTTTTCTCTCAATGCAATTTCACTTGTAGATCTCATTAACTCCCATGGATTAAAATAACATTGCAGAGATACTTATCCAGCCCTAACCTCTTTTCTGACACACATTTTCAACTGCCTATTGCACCTCTCGAACTGAATTGTCCCACGGACATCAACATGTCAAAACCACTATCTTTCCCTCAAAGAGACCTCTCTTCTAAACTTCCTTATTGTTCTTGAGAGTACCAATACTCTCTTGTCACCTAGGTTTACACCCTAGGTGCCACCTTCAACTCTTCATTCTTTCTCATTTTCTTGCATTCTACAAATATTCAATCTGTTCCCAAGTCCTGTGGATTTTATTTTTTGTAATATCTCTCATGTGTGTTCCCTTCTCTCCTCTGACATTGTCACTGTCATCATACAGGTAGAGGCCCTCATCACCTCATGTCCACTCTTGTAATCACCAAAGATTGGTCTCCTTTTCCTTATTTAAGTTTATTCTTCATTCAGCTTTCAAAATGATCTTCCTAAAGTACACACCTGACCATATCACCTTCCTCAATAAACTTCTGAGGCTCCCTATCGCTTTTTTTTTTAGATTTTTGCAAGGCAATGGGGGTTAAGTGGCTTGCCCAAGGCCACACAGCTAGGTCATTATTAAGTGTCTGAGGTCGGATTTGAACCCAGGTGCTCCTGATTCCAGCGCAGGTGCTCTATCCACTGCGCCACCTAGCTACCCTCCCTATCACTTCTAAGATAAAAAATGAAAATTCTTTGTCATTCGAAGTCCTGAATCCCTTGGCCCCTTCCTATCTTTCCAGTGTTGTTACAATTACTCATGCCTATGTATTGTGTAACACACTTAAAATGGCTTCCATTCCGTTCCTCAAAAAAAAAGACACTACATCACCCAATTCCATATTTTTCATTAGCTTCTCCCCTCACCCCATGCCTGGAACACTCTCCCTCTTCATCTCTGTCTCCTGGCTTCTCTGGCTTCCTTCAAGACCCTACCTGCTCACCTGATTGTCCTGATTCAGTTTCATTTTATTTTCACATTATCATTTGAGGGACAATTTGGCAGTTGGTCCCAGGTGGAAGCTTTGCTTTGGAGGAGAGACATGAACTGATCTTTGTAAAAGAGGCTCCCCACCTTCAGCCCCCCCCCCCCAGTTAATATGCTATTTAGTTTCCTAAATCTTTGCTAACTCGGCGAAGTAATTTCTGCTTCTTTCCTTATATTTTATTTTCAGATCATCTCTCGGGCATTGTTTTTATTCCATTGCCTCACTTTTTCCAAACCAGGACTGGGAAGGATCATTATTTACTCTCCAGCTTCTGGCTGGGCTCCGTTTACATCACATGTTTACTATTAGCTGGTTTACAAACTGACTGTTGGGCCCAGGTCTTTCTCATGCAGCAGTCCATTTCAACCATTAATCCAAAAGAAATGGCAACCACTATGCCTTCAGTATCATTGCATTTTCTTAAGAATAAATGTTTCAGTCTATTATTAAGGACAAAGCTTCTATGCAAACTCAGCAAGTGGTAATAGAAAAACAAAGCCTTTCTTTCTTTCTAGGAGGAAAAAGGGAAATGAACCATAACATCTCAAAACATAATTTGGGAGATAAGTACCTGGAGACTTAAAAACTTGGAGTTCCAGTTTTGAATTTAAAATTTAGAAGTAAAGTTTCCTAAACTTGCAAGACATCTTTCATTTCTCAAATTTTACTCCCAAAGAATAAGGAAGAGACAAGCTATAACTGTTGAACTGAAAAGTTAAAAAGGAATTATTTGTCTTTTCTGCTAAAGTATTTGAAATTAAAAAGTAGTAATTTGGAGGATGGGGTGTGGGAGGAAGTCATGGATCATTGTTCTATTACAACAAAATACAGAAACTTGAGTGCATATTGTCATGACCAAAGGGATCATCTGTCTCTGTTTGATCAGAAGACTTCTGTTCATCACTTCTCTCCTTTGAATCTTCTCCCTTGATGCCATTTTCCACACTTGATCTATCATAAGCTAAAACAAAGCAGAGGTGTGAAAAAAAATTAGTAGAACTCTCAAAGCAGTGAGCATAGCTATTCCACAGGGAGCATGATTCCAAAACTATTGAAAGTCTTTCAAAGGATTTCATATTATCCTGGGAGAGCAAACTTTTGCATAGCCAAGGTTGATGGGCCCCATCTATGGTAATTCTATTGGATACATTTGACATCTTGTTAATGTAATATGTTTCTCTTGGCAAGGTCTGCCTTATCTCATTTGCAAATCCTTTTTTTTTCAAGGCAATGGGGTTATGTGACTTGTCCAAGGTCACACAGCTAGGTGATTATTAAGTGTCCGAGGCTGGATTTTAACTCAGGTCCTCCTGACTCCAAGGTCAGTGCTCTATTCACTGTACCACCTAACTGCCCCCATTAACTCTTAATTTAATGAAAAGCACCATATTTCAGGATATAAACAGGCTGACTGACTATCTATAAGGAAGGGTAGGTGTTATGTGAGATGATGTTGCTGTTGATGGTGTTGATGTTTGTCTTTCATTCTCAAAGAAGACCATGACATCAGGGGTGGTGACATCATGACAAGCTCATGAATTGGATTTGAGTGAGAGGGGCTGTGCTAAGTCACCAGCCTCATTTTTCTGCTCCAGGACCATCTGGATCCAGTGGTCAGATAAAAAGTAGGGTGACTGAAGATGACTTTGGATGAGATTGGATTCAGTGACTTGCCCAAGGTCACACATCTAGTAAGCGACAGGTATCTAAGACCAGATTCCAACTCAAGTCCCCCTGACTCCAAGGTCAGTGCTCTAACCACTGTGTAACCTATGTAGGATGAGGAAGAAGCTGGACCTGGAACTGAGTCCCTGAACAAGGAGGTAGAGAGATAGCTTGAAAGTCAAGGAGGAGTTCTTAACCTAGAATCTCTGAACTTGTATTTTTGAGTTTTTTCTATTTTGTTTACTGTTTTGAAAATTGTATTTCCATATAATTGGTTTCATTTCAAATCCTTAAGTGTTTTAATTTATGCATATAAAAACATTATTCTGCACAGGGGATCACAGGTCTTACCAAATTGCCAAAGGGTCCCTTCCCCTCATTAAGTTCAGAAGTTTTGCTCTAATTTGAAATCATTATGTGAATTTTCTTTTCCAATTTCCATAAGAAAGACTAATTTGTGGAATTTTAAATAGATGGCATTTCTATTTATTTTATATAGTTGATACTATGAATTCAGAGGCCATATTATTTCAGAAGTTATGGGAAGGTTCATAACTTTAATATATATATATATATATGTGTGTATATATATATATGTGTGTGTGTGTGTGTATGTATACACATACACATACACACATACCCTAATAAGTTTGATACACACTGGCAGCAAGATGGCAAAGTGAATATAGGGTTGACCTGAAGTCAGGAAGATTCATATCCATGAGTTCTAATCCAACCTCAGACACTTAATAGCTGTGTAATGTTGGGCAAGTTACTTAATCTAATTTGCCTCAGTTTCCCCATCTATAAAGTGAATTGAAGAAGGAAATAGCAAACCACTCCAGTATTTTTACCAGGAAAACCTCAAATGGGGTCAAAAAGAGTCAGACAAAACTGAAACTACTGAACAACATATAAGAGAATAGGTTGCTGCAAAGAAGAGATGTTTTGAGAAATTTGAGAAATGTTTTCAGAAATTTGGTGAAAGAGAACTGCCTTTGAACTAAGGGTGGTCTGTGTCAAGGAGAAGGTGCATCTGTTATAAGTTCTGAAATGAGGAGGAACTCAACAGATGAAAATGCTGTTTCTTCTCACCTGAATTTCACTCACTAGCTATAGTGTGAACAAAGACCCAGGAAGAGAGAAGACCAACAATAGGATAAAAGACTTTTAATTTGGTTGCAATAAAAATTATGCGAAGTGCTGTAGTTTGAAATAAAGTTAAGAGTCAGATAGAATGGGAATTGAATGCAAATACTGGAAGTTCATACTTTATTAATAAGAAAGGGTTAGCCATTGAGGTTTTTCAGGAGAAGAGTAACCCAATCAGAAGATTAAGAAGGATGGATTAGACAAGGAGCCAGGAGATCAGCTTAGAAATTGAGAGGTATGCAGTGTCTTGACTTTAGAGAATATAGTAAGAACTTCCTTACTTAGTGTAAGGAATATCTGAGTTCTGATTCTTCCTCAGACACTTACTAGCTGTGTGACCCTGGGCAGGTCATTTAACCTCTGTAAGTCTCAGTTTCCTCAATTGTAAAACCAAGTTGATAATGCATCTGCCTTCCATTGTTGTAAGGAACAGATGAGCTAACATATGTGAAGTCCTTTGCAAATCTTAAAGCACAAAGAAAAAGTCTTGATAGCTCCATTGTAAGGAAGTTGCAATGATAGAAGAAAGGATTCTGTTTCCAGAGATTTTATGAAGATGGAAACAACAGATCTTGGCAAATGAAAGTGTTATTGTGTGTGGTAAGAGAGGGAAGGGTCAGAGAGGATTTCCATGTTCTGAGTCTGATTGGAGGAATGATGATATCATCTATGGAAATAAAGAAGTTGGAAGGGTAGACATTGAGTGTAGTTTATGAAAGGGCAGAGCTAAGCAGAGATGGACAGCCAGCTGTCTCAAGTCTACTTAGAGTGCCCCTTTACAACTATAACTATAGCCAATATGTTGACATTATCACTGCCATTCTATTATTAAGCAGAATCTTATGCTATTTAAAAGAGTTGGGAAGGATTGTGTGAATGTTTTTTAAATCACATCAGATAAAACACTGTAAAATGCACCACGAGGCAATTTTTCCTATTGAGAAGACTGGGCTTATATTCCCCTGGCTTGTCAGTGACTCAGAGCCAAAGTGATTTGGCTTTCCTCGTTTAACTTAACATCTCTCTGCTTCAGCTTTATTTTATTTTTATTTTTCAGATGAAAAACTGTGATAATGAATGCTCACTCTATATTCTTCCTACCTGGCAAGAATATTGAAGCAGTAATTGAGAGAACATATAGGATAATTGTACCACAAAATCTTCAGGAAGATAATTTCCCCCAAAGCACAGGTAGTGCTAAAACAAATAACTAAATAACATCAAACAAACAGATAAGGGTGCTGAGTGCTAAATTCTATTTAAGGAAGGAAAAGAAGCTATTTTCCTTACAAACCTAGAGATTTTTTCTTTTATTCACAAGTTCTGAAGCCCAAACGCACAGTAATTCCTTTATATCCAAAAGTAACATTGTTCCTGTGAAATGTGTTAAAAAAGACCTTCAGGGGCAGCTGGGTGTCAAAGTAGATAGAGCACCAGTCCTGGAGTCAGGAGGACCTGAGTTCAAATCCAGCCTCAGACACTTAATAGTTGCCTGTGTGACCTTGGGCAAGTCACTTTTACCCCATTGCCTTAAATAAATAAATTGTTTAAAAAAGCCCTCAGCAAGTCAGTCAACAAGCATTTATTAAGTGACTGAAATTCAATATCATTAAACACATCTTCTACTGTTCTTTTGATCTCCCTTAACTCAAAACTTTTACTTCATTTTTTTTCCTTCACTTAACTTTTTAGGATCTCAAATTTTGTTTGGAATCACTAATTCATCTCTCTGGGCTCTATAGTGCATTTTCCCACTAACTGGAATACTTTTTAGTATTTATAAATATCTTTCAATATTGTCTTCGTTCTTGAATATTTTTACTGCATCCTCTGCATTTCCATTAAAATTATTTTCCTTTTTTTTCTCAGTTCCCTTCCTTAGGAAAGTCACTAATTAAAAGAAAGAAAAAACTGAGCTATACAGGATTTGAAATGGGGGGTGGCAAGAATGTCATCTGATAACAAAAAGGAAATCTAAGCCAACCAGAAAAATTCATCCATAACAATAATGCATTACAATGTGATTCCCCATAACAACCCTGGGAGATAAGTATTACATATTTTATTATCATTATTCATAGGTGAGGAAATGGAAACATTCTGACGTAAAGTTATATGTCCAAAGTCACTTGGGAAATGAGTGTGGAGCTATAATCTGAACTCAGTTCTCTCTGGACTGAAGGTCCAGCATTCTCTCCATCATATTTCATTGCTTCTCTACCCTCTCCAGATATCTAGACATAATAGTTTCAACACAGGGTTCTTACTCTCACTTTTCAAAATGGGAGAAGTGTTGGGCTATTCTCTTAGTTGTTCAGAGTGCTGACTTCAACAAGTATTTAAATTTCTATTATACGCAAGGTACCATGTCTGTGAAAAGGACAATCTCCATCTCTTCTTCTTCTTTTCTGTCTTCTCTTCCCAGAGAAGTAAATACAGAATATATAAAAAAGAGAAACCCAACGTTAGTTCAAGAAGTGAGTAGAGAGATAAGAAGATAGAACCTGAGATGAGCCTTGAAGGTTCCCAGTAGTAGGAAGAAAATTACAGGCAGAAAAAATAGGAGCCTTTGCAAAGTCAGAGACATACTGTAAATTTTGTAATTTGTTCCAGAGGATGATAGGGAGCCACTGGAGTTTATTGAGTATGGGGGTGACATGAGTAGATCAGTACTTTATGAAAATCATTTTGGATGAATGAATGGGGACAGACTGAAATAGGGAGAGACTTGTGGCAAGCAAACTAACCAGTGGGCTTTTACAATAGACTAAGCATGAAATGGACCACCTAGGTTGTGGCAGTAATTGAGGAGAGAAGGAATGGATTTGACAGTTATTGAAAAGATATTTAGACTTATTACAATAAGTCTAATACTCTTCCAATGTCTTTAAAATATTTTAAGGTAGTCACAATATTTCCCTAGAGTTTTTGGTTTCCAAACTAAAAATCATCAATTCTTTTGAATGCAATGGTCCTTCACCATTTTAGTTGCCAACTTCTAAGCACTATCCAGTATATCCAAAATATAATGTCCATTATTGAATACATTGAGCTACCAACAAATATCCTTTTTATCCAGGGATTCAACTAATTTAAGTATCTATTACAAATAATTATGTTTATGTTTATATTTAAATTATAAATTATTCTTTGCTTGACAAATAATCTCATTTATAATGTTATTTTAATTATAAATGATTGTAATCCCATTTCTTGACAATTTCTCAGATAAATAAAAAAGAAAAAATATATCCTTATTTTCATATCTTGGTTTCAAGATGGACTCAACATTAGTAGATACTAAAAGTATTTGTCCAATCTCTACTTCCTCCCAAACAAATATATTACTTTTTCCTCCATCAGTTCTCTGGGATGATTTTTCATTGCCACCATCTGCACTATAGGAAAGGTGAGGGAAGACATAGAAGATGGAAAAGGGGTGAAGGAATAACAAGTCTGAGATGTGAGTTCTTTGTAGACTATAAGAACAAAAGGTTTACAAGGGAACTCTTGAAAGTTATTCTAGCAAGTAAGAGTGTACTGACTGGGGTCTCACAACTTCTTTCAGAAATATCCTTTTCCACCAATACTCCTACTTCCATTTTTATGTCTTACACTAGAATGGAAGGTAACCTTGTTTCTTGAAGATTATGCAAGAGAGTGCAACATTTCTCTTCTGGAAAGGTTTTGAATATGACAAAGCAATGGGGTTGTGTGACTTTCCCAAGGTCACACAGCTAGGTAATTATTAAGTGTCTGAGGCTGGATTTGAACTCAGGTCCTCCTGACTCCAGGACCAGTGCTCTATCTACCTAGCTGCCCCTGTGCCTGCTTTCTTGAGATCATCATTACTAAGACTTGGAAAGGTTCATCACTTTTCTTTATTAGGTGAGATGAAACTCTCCTAATTTCCTATTAAGTGATAAGCTATTTGGCTATGGACTTCTATGAAGCATGAAAATATCCTGGTGTTCTAGACAAGAAATAACTTCCTGGAACAAAGGAAAAGTGTTGGGAACGAGAAATATGGGAATAATATGGGAAGATGAGACAATCTTGGCTAGCTAAAGTGTTGGGGGAAATCCAGATAAGATTGTATAGTTATATGGAGCAAGGGAATATATGGAGATACTCCAATTACAGGTTAAGCAACTCTTACTTACTAGCTACAGGGCCTTGGGCAAGCCATTTTCATTTCTCTGAACCTCAGTCCTCTTTTTTTTTTTTAAAAAAAAAGGAAGCTTGCCTAGATCAGGAGTTCTTAAGCTTTTTTGTATAAATCTCTTTTGAAGTCTAGTTAAAGACTCTGAACCCCTTTTTGAGATAATGTTTTTTAAAAGCACAAAATAAAATACATAGGAAATCAAAAGTTTCTTTTTAAATGAGTTCATAGACTCTAGGTTGAGAACCTCTGGACTATAGATCTTAAACTATAATTTTCTGTGAGATTTTTTCAGATCAAAGAATTATAAATTTAGATCTGGATAGGATTTTGTGTATGTCCTGTTGCTGCTCTGGTAACTATGGAGGCAGGTGGGAAAGGGGACAAGAGAAGATCACTGTGTTATACTCCTATCCTTTCATTCCATGTATAAATCACTTATGGACTCAATTAGAGGATAAGACGTAAAGACAAAAGATTCTTCTTTTATTATTTCCCTAGTATGCTGTGTCCACAAGAGGTTCTCAGGAAATACTTGTTGAATTAAAGATCAGCCAAGAATAAAGCAACTAATAATTGGACCCCAGTCATCAACAGAACAAGATCTCTTCTAGCTTTCTCTTGGTATTTTAATGATGGTCATAAATTTGACCTTAATGGATCAATAGTTCTTTTCTTGACTGAGGTTGATTCCTCATATAGGAACAAATCTTTCATCCATTCCAGGTTTTTCTTCTTTCTCAGTGAATAAGTCTGCTTCAGGAAAACCAGGGGTTAAACCTCACACTATTCATGGAAAGTCTAAGATTTTTCAGCTAGAGTAGCAAGATTAGGAAAACTTGATGGGAACCGTTATAGAGGCACCAAGAAGACTGACGAGAGGCCTTTGAACTGGGACCAATGCCCCAACATTCCTCTAGTAATCTGGCTCCCAAACCATTCAACCCTGGCTAATTGGACAAGTCAGGGAAGGGGCCACTCTATCAGTCAGCTCAAGAAGCAAGTAACAAGAACTTAGATAGTAAGTGATCATCAAGTCCAATGAGGACTCAGATCTTTATGGGGGGAGACGAGGTATGCATGTTGTGGGAAAAGATCATCATGGGGGGCTTACCAAAGGGGAAGGATTTGAGAACAGTTCAGGAAAACATTACACAGACAAGAAACCCTAAACTGACAGGAAAACGGAGAGAGAGGGACAGATATACCCTCAAATATGAGCATCAATTAAGAGGAAGATTGCAAATCAAAAAATATGTCATAAGAACATTAGAACTATGTTTAAAAAATTTCACAAGCAAAGTTAATCTACCATAAACTCAGATAGAGGACATAGCTGTCTGTGATTTATAAAGAGCAAATTTTATCCAGAAGGGAGTCCACAGAGACCTTCCTACAACTCTCTCCTGAAGTCAGACTGGAACCCATTATTATAATAGCTTAGAGAATAAGTTAAGTAGACAAGTTGAAGTTTTTAAAAATACATTAACATGGGGCCTGATGATCTGCCAAAAGAGCCTGCCAGCATAGACAGCTGGAGGACTGAATTTTCAGTCAATACTGAAAAGTAGTGGCTTGAATCTGAGTCAGCGTTGACTTATCTACAACTCAATACTCCTCTTTAATTTTATAAGGTCACCTTGTGGTGACACATCCAAGGACCAGATTCCTTAATTTACTGAACAAAAGGGTGCATGTTTGAAGTACAGATGGGACATCAGTTGCTCAGTTTATGTATATGTTTGTAGGGGTTTCCCTAAAGAGTTAAGTGAGATTTCATGTGAGATCAGATGATACTTTATGTTTCCATTGTAAGTGACTATGGGAAGTGGGGTATCCTCTTACCTTCTTTATGAAGGCATTCGTTAGGAATAATAATCCTCAGAATGATAGAAAGAGGATAAAAAACACCATCCTGATGTGGAGGACATAGAGAAGGAAGGAACTAAGGAATTATCTTAATCTTTGCTTCCAGATAAGCGTTGACTAAGCAGAGTTACAACTAAGACAAGGTGAACAAGGTTTTCTCCTGGGCATGCACATTTATTCAGTCATTTTCAGTCATGTTCATCGATTTGGGGCCTCATTTGGGTTTTTTCTTGATAAAGAAACTGGAACAGTTTTCTATTTTCTTCTCTAGTCCAATTTACAAATGAGGAAACTGAGGCAAACAGAAATTAGTGACTTATCCTGGGTCACCTAACTTGGAAGCATCTGAACCTAGATTTGAACTCAGGAAGATGAGTGTTCCTGACTTCAGGACCAGCTCTCTATCCACTGAGCCATTGAGGGTGCCAAGAGTAGTACACTACAGAAATAAGATTTCAGTAACTAGTTAGTAATATAAATCAAACCAGATGGTCTATGGCTTTTCCCTGACTGGCATTGTACCTCAAGTGACCTTCTATCCAATCTCCTAACTTGAAAAGGTTTTGTGAGGACAAAGGAAGCAAAGAGCTCCACTGCTAAGATTGCTAGCAGGTTTGATTAATAAAGTGAGTCTTGATTCTTTCCTCAATGGCCTTGAGATAGGGTTGGAAGCAGATCCCTGATGGTAACAAGATCCACAGCCTAAGTTTAGTGGTCCTTATCAACTTGCCCCCAGATGGGGCACTGAGGTGGCATAATGGATAGAGCAGTAGGCTTGGAATTAGGAAAGCTCATCTTCAAGAATTCAAAGCTGGTGTGGCCCTGGGCAAGTTACTTAATCCTGCTTGCCTTAGTTCCTCATCTATAAAATGAGCTGGAGAAGGAAATGTCAAACTAGTCTAGTAACTTTGCTAAGAAAATCCCAAATGGGGGTCATGAAGAGTTAGATAGGACTGAAACAACTCAACAATGACAATAAAATCTATTAGAGCTCTTATCTTGAGTATATTTAGCTTTGGGATTTTTATTTTAATTATTTTTTTATTTGCAGCATCCTGCCAAGAATGAGACTCTTTGCAGTGACATTCAAGGTCAGATGACTTCAAATGAATTCCTACTTCCAAACAGGGGTTACTCCCATGTTCTGAACTATCAAACCATACACCTTCCATACTGAGCAGTAGAGAACAGCACTGGTAAGGAACAAGAAGTTCATTGTAGACACATTCTACAAGTCTACTCTACTTTTCAGAAGGCAGAAAGTCTGAGCTGATGAAACACTCAGAGTTAAGGGCAAGATGAGAATCATCACCAGTTTGTCTACAGCAGGTTGAAAGGTTAATGAAAATGCCACATTCAGCATCTCTGATTCTGTCACTCTCAACATTCCACTAGAATATAAGTTCCTTGAGGGAAGGAATTGTTTCCAATTCTTCACTTTTTTGGTATCCTCATAGTCTAGAACCATTTCTGGCACAAAAAAAAAGATGCCTAATAAATTTGTTAAATAATTCAGTTCCATTTCTGAGAGGAAAATGTAGGGCAGGAGTGGGGGGATATGGGGGAAGGGGAGCAATCCATGAATAACTCTTGTTTTTCAATGGGGGGGAATAAGCTTTTATTAAGCAACATTGCACTAGCTGCTCTTTTACAAATATTATCTCATTTGTTCATTACAACAACCCAGGAAGGTAAGCATTATTATTAACCTTATTTTACAATTGAGGAACTGAGACTGATAGGGACCCACAGCTAGTGTCTGAAGCTAGATTTGAACTCAGATTTCCTGATTTCAGAGAATGGAAAACAAAAAGGCACTAAAAATATGGAGACTAACCCTGTGGTGAATGAATTTTGGAATAGAAAATACAGATTCAAGAGACCTGACTAAGTCAGGAAAACCTGAAACATTTTAAGTCTCTTTTTCTCTAATTGATTCTCCATCATACTTCCCACAAGCACTTCTGTGCCAAACCTCTTCTCTCTTTCAGCCACTGTCACTGTCTGCCTTCTCCTTTTCAGACTTTATCAGAACTTGGAGGCCACTTATTGAGACTTCCCTCTTCTTTCCCATTTATTAATCTCTTTTAAATGCAATATGGCCTTCTTTAACCACAGTCATTTGTTGTACATGGTTTGACACTGATTTCACAAGATTTTGATACATGCTTTAATTTTACATTAGGAAGCTACTCTCTTATCACACTGGACACCACATACAATTTTGATTGCATGGTAAAGTGAATAGTGTATTGGGCCTGAAGTCTGGAAGACTCAAAATCTAGTTTCAGATACTGTGTGACCCTGGGCAAGTCATTTAACCCTGATTGCCCAAGTTTCCTTATCTGTAAATATAAGTTGGAGGAGGAAATGGCAAACCATTTCAGTATCTCTGCCAAGAAAACCTCAAATGGAATCGTGAAGAGTTGAATAAGACTGGAAATGACTGAACAACAAAAATCTACTCTTAGTAGTGTTCTTAGCCTTTTTTAGCTCCTTTTCCCCATATAAGTTATTTCTCTTATTGTCACTAACTGTTGAGTCCTATATCATGTTGTTGACCACAATGTCTGTGACAAGGGCACTGTTGTTCACTGGAGAAAGTCCCAGGACATCAAAGTCCATTAAGATCTGTGCCTGAAGCAGAACCAAGAAAACAATGTACATATCAGCAACAATATTGTGAGATGAACAACCTTGATGGAAGCAGTTTCTCTCAGTCATCCATTGAGCTATTACAACTATATTAGTCTGGCTATGGACTAAAGTATCCCCATCCAGAGGCAGAAAAATAACTCACAAAAAAGCCAACCCTTAAGAATCTGATGAACATTTTATGAAAATTCTCTCTTATGTATCTCTCTTAATCCTAATTCCTCATACTGAAAATTACTAATCTGTAAACATGTTTATCAAAATATGTATGTATAATGCTAACCTGACTGCTGCTAAAAGGAGGGAGTGGGTGGCAAGGGAGAGTGGAAGGAAATTTTTTTAACTTAAAAATACACATGTGCGTATCGATGAAAATAAATAAATAAGTTTTGAAAAAAAGATGTCTTCCTGAAGGGAATCAGGAAGAGATGGACATGATTGAAATGACTGAACAACAAAAAATGGTTTGTAAGTAATGGAAAAGAGATTGTAGAGAACTGTCCTTTGAGGTTCCCTCCCCAGATTGACATCTATGAATGGGCTATGTGCTGGGGGACATCTGAACTTTGGATAAAACGTGGTTAGCTCTCAGGGAGCTTATAACCTAAGATGGGGGTTAGAAATAAACATGAAGAACTATAATGCACAGCATACATGCTAAGTGTATTGGAGAGTTAGAAAGCAGAGATAAGGGTGATCCAAGGAGAGAAGCAAGATGTCTAAAGAGAAGATGACGGGAAGGGGGGCCTGAAGTGAAGCATGGCTAGAGCAGCTGGCCCTCAGGGTCCCCGGTATGGGAGTCTGAAACTAAAAGAAATCTCTGGGCCAGGAGGCAGGGCAAGAAGATGATGGGGACTCTAAGGGGTGATGTCCAGTGTAACGTATGTACTCATACATACTCACAAGCAGTTTGCCACTAAAATTCAGAACTGTTTTGGTTTTTAAGGTCCTATGCCAGATCAACTATGAGGGGGGGAGGGGGAAATTATTAATAGAAGCTTTTAAAGCTTCTATTATGGGTCAAACACTGAGCTTACTGGCTTTACAAATATGATTTCACTTGAACCTTATAGTAACCCTGGGAAATAGATGTTGTTATTATTTCCACTTTTTTGCTATTCAGTCATTTTTCAGTCATGTCCTTTGTGACCTATTTGGGGTTTTCTTACCAGAGATACTGAAGTGATTTACAGTTTCCTTCTCCAGCTCATTTTACAGAAGGGAAAAATGAGGAAAACCAGATCATGTGACTTGTCCAGGGTCACTCAGTTAAGTGTCTGAGGTTGGTTTTGAACTCAAGACATCCTGATTTTAAACCCAACACTATAACCAGGGCACTACTTACTGCCTTCTACTAGTGGAAAAAGAAGAAAACAGGGACAATGGAGTGATGGAGAGGCTAGAACACTGGCTCTGGAACCAGGAGGACCTGAGTTCAAACCTGTTCTCAGACACATAACACTTATCTAGGTGTGTGACCTTAGGCAAGTCACTTAACCCTTGTAAACAAACAAATAAATAATAAAAACAAAATGAAAGGAAGGAAACAGTATAAAGAACCTGGAACCCTGAAAGAATTCCCCTGAGAATTTCCCTCTATTGCCTTTTCTGTTATTCCAAGGTATGATCCCTGCCACCATAGAGAGGGGGTGCCAAAGGCTATGGTGAGTTTCCAATACAATTGCAATATTAGCTCTGTCTTAAAGACTTGGAATTAGTATCACTTTTATTTAATGTGTAAAATGTACCGGGATAACCAATGCGAGGAGCTATTGTTGCTCTTGTGTTTAGTATCAGAAAAAGGGACTTGGTATCTCCAAACAAAATGGCACCAGACAAGCTATTTACCAATGTTTATAAACATATACAGGGGAACTCCAAATCAGGTCCTAGAAGGATAAATAAATATAATCTTAAGTTCTGCTATCATAAAATTACAGAATCTCAGTGTGAGAAGAGACCTAAGAGGTTGTCTAGTACATGACAAAATATATTCTCTAGAGTATCTCCAAAATGTGGTTGTCTAGTTTTACCTTGGAAACTTTCAATGTGGGGGAGGAACCCATTTTCTCTTGAGACAGCCCATCTCTTTTATGGATGACTCTCACTGTTAGGGTGTCTTTCCTTAAATCAAATCTAAATCTGCTACTCTGTCATGCTCACCGTTGCCCCTAGGGTCAAGCATAATAAAAACATAATAGTTAACTATTATATGGCACTTTAGGTTTTGCAAAGTGCTTCATCTCTGTGTATGTGTGTCTGTTTCTGTCTCTCTTGTTATTAAATCCCCATAGCAACCCTTTGAGATAGGAGTTGCTATTATCCCTATTTTACAGAGAAGGAAAATGAAGTTGAGAAAAGCTAAGTGATTTGCCCAAGGTTGTGTGATTAGTAAATATCTGAGGCAGGATTTGAATCCAGGTCTTCCCAGCTCCATGTTCAGCAGTCTACCTACTATGGCCTAGCTGTCTTGTCCTTCTGCATATTAGCCTCCTCTGTCTCAGTTTTTACAACTGTGAAGTAAGGATACTGACGGCACCTCTTACTCAAGGTTGCTGTGAGTGTTCTTATTTTACAGCTAGTGTTTTGGGTCTGAATTTGATTTCAGATCTTTCTGGCTCCAAATATAAAGTTCTATCCATTGTGTCACGTAGTTGCCCAATGCATGTTTCCTTACTTCTTCCTCCTTTGTTTCCTTCCTCTCTTCCTTCCTTTCTTCCTGCCTCCCTTCTTTCTTCCCTCCTTGTCTACCTTCCTTCTTTCTTCCCTCCCTTTTTTCTTCCTTCTTCTGTTTCTCCTCCTTCCTTGTTTTCTTTCTTCCCTTTCTCCATCCCTTCCTTCTTCCCTCCCTTCCTATTTGCAGAGAGTTATCATGTCTCAGGCCCTAGATCTCCTTTGCTTTTTGCTTATCACCCCCATTTCTACTTGAAGTCACACAGGTGAGCTGAATCTGGACTTGAACTTAAGTCCTCCAATTGTAAGTCTGGTGCTCTTTTCACTGTGCCACACAAAGGAGAATATTCTTATTTAGGGAGCCTTGGATATATTTTTGAATTCTGACCAAAATTACTAAGAATATAAATATTTCCTCAAATAGTTTGACTGGCACCATTTTTCTCTGATCCTAGAAATTCTGTCTTCTGTTCATTTCATCTATTCATAATTTGGCCATTGAATTCTAATGTATGCCTCTAATTTTACTAATTTTAATGAACCATAATCGATTCCCCAGACTCCACATCTTTTTCCTCTTTGTCTTTGATTTCTTAACAAGCATCCTTTGGTTCTATGCAGATCTGCTCACAGAATGACACTACCTGTCTTGCCCCCACTACTATTTTCCTTCTTCCTCTGGCCTCACATATTTCCCTTCAAATATCAAAGTTCTCATAATATTAGAAGAGATTTCAGTTTACTCCTTCATTTTACAGGTGAGGAAACTGAGGCCAAAGAAGTTATTTTACATCCCTGCACAAGCTCCCTAGTAATAGAAATTATTTATATTTGTATTCCTAGAACCTGGTATGTAGCAAATGCTTAGTGATTGATTGCGATTGCTCAAGGTCACATGCCACATTCAAATTCTCATAACAAACATGTATCACCAACTTTCTCTCTACTGCATTCTCTTCCACCATCCTTAGGGACTCCAAGTATATAACCTCTCAGTTTCTTACTTTCTTCAATAACCTAGATTTCACCCACATGGATAATCACTGTTAGACCTCACCATTTCCTGGTATAATCAGATAATTATACCAACCCCAAGAGATGCTCATCCATAGCCCTTCTCTCCCCATTCCCTTCACTTTCTCAGGCATAGACAATGATTATGAGAAGAATTCAGGAAAAATAGAACACTTAATCCCCTCCTAGACAAGGGGAGAATTGGGACTGTCCTGCTCACAGTTGGGCAAGGGACATTAAGTTTCATTAGACAATATAAGACCCAGGTGAGAATCAAAGTGAGGAGAGCTTATGCTCCTTTATAGCTGGGGTGGGAGAGTCATATAGGTTCATTGAATCAGGTGAATTTCATTTTGTGAGTAAGTGGTGAGTGAAAACTGTTTCATAGGGGTGGATTTAAAGTAATCCAAATGTCCTTTCTGGAGAAGGAAATGGTAAACCACTCCAAGTATCCTTGTCAAGAAAATCCCAAATGGGATAATGAAGAGTCTGGACAGGACTGAACAACAAAGAGTCCTTTCAGAATAAGAATGAAAACCTTTTTTGGACCTACATCTAGTATGACACCCTCACCTTTACCATTTCAGGAAAGACACACATCTCACCAGGAGGAGCATAAAGACAGTCATAAAAAGGAGTGGATGAGATCCCAAGATATCCCAGTTCTTCCTAAGGGCTGTCTTTTCTCATCAGCTATCTCAGCTGATGAGTTCCCATTCTCTCTCTTCTCCCTCCCCCAGGATCTATAAATCTGAATCAGCTGGTTTTCTTTAAGTGAAATAAAGTACCAGGAGTATTATAAGAGAAATCCTTGGTGGACTCACCATATGCTACATTAGTGTTGGGGAACAGATGCCGAGTCCAACAGCAACAATCTAGCTGTCTTGAATTTCCAGAGCATTTTCTTTTACCAAAAAGCAAATGGAAAGAAACATGGGACAATGTATACAACCTTTCTGTCTATAGGAAGAGATTCTGAAATAGTTGCTTGAAAAGTTGGGATGGGAGATTTTTCTTTGGCTCCCCATGAACATAAGAACACTTTTCTTTCAGTAGTGTCCTTCAGCTTTTTATAAGCCTTGCCTGTGTAAGGTTTGTTACTTTGGGAGGTGGATAAAGAGATTTAATTTGAAAATGCTTTAAACTCCAAGGTGAGAGATGTTTAAATGCACCTGCTTGAGCTCTTTTTGTAGTGACAAAGAATTGGAAATTGAGGGGATTCCCTTCAATTAGAGAATGACTAAATAATTTGTGGTATATGAATGAGATGGAGTATTTTTGTTCTGTATGAAATCATGAGTGACAAGACTTCAGAAAAGTCTGGAAAGACTTGTATGAACTGATGCTGAGTGAAGTGAGCAGAAACAGAAGAAGGGTATACACATTAACAGCAGCATCGTGTAATGATCAACTATGATGGACTTCTCAGCAGGACAATAATCAGTCAATTCTAAAGGATTTATGATAAAAATACCATCCAGAGAAGAAACTATGGAGTTTGAATGTAGACCAAAACTTATTATTTTTAATTTTTAAAATTTGTTTGATATTTGATGATTTTCCCTCTCAGTTTTTTTCTTTTTGTTTTGATTCTTCCTTTGCCACATGAGTAATATGCTTAACATAGTTACTCTTTGTCAAGGGAAGGAGAAAATGTGAAACTCAAAACCTTACCAAAAATGATTGTTGAAAACTAGTTTTACATGCTTGGGAGAATTAAGAAGGGAATAATATGAGTAATAAAACTTGAGCCCTACTGTGTGCTTTGACTATTTGTTTCTCCTTTTCTTCCATCCACCTACTGGCTATGACCATGACAGAAAAGGAGGGGAGAGGGAATGCTGTAATTTATTTCTTCCTTCCTTTGGCAAGCAGCCAAAGGTGAGACTACTAAGGAATGGGTCATAACTACTACTTAAGCAGTCACACTTAGCCTTGGGGATCCAGAGCTTTAGGAGCTTCAAATCATTTATATAGAGCTTTAAGACTTATAAAAGCACTTTATATGCACCATCTCATGAGTCCCACATCAACCCTCTAAGGTAGGTATTAATCTCTCCCCTGTTGTACAGATGTAGAAACTGAGACTTGGAAAGAATGACAAACCCAGGATCTCATAGCTATTTAAAGAATTTGAAGTAGGATTTAACGTTAAGGTATTCTGATGCCAAATTTAGTGTTTTTGCCTCACAGTGTAAAGGGAGTCTTCTACCTACTGATTCAGGAAGGGAGTTCACCATTAAATACAGCATTGATGAAAACCTTCATTAGGTATCTTCTGCAAGCTTAGATGATTAAATGGAAGTAGATACCATGGACAAGTGTATATCTTTCTATGTGTGATGAAGAGCAGTGACACCACTTGATGCTGATGAATCTTTCGGCTCTGCTCTGCACATGCTAATACTGTAATCCTTATTATTTTCTGAGAGTGTATATACTTGCATATATTTTCTGTTGGCAGCAGAAATTCAGAGAGTTGTGAAAACTCTCACAAAGGGCAAAGAGGATCTTTTTGAAATTTTGCTAGGAAACATGACATTTCTGTCTACATTGAGAACTTGTAGACTGGGTTACCAACCAGCTCCTGGGTTAGCACAACAAATAATAGAAAGCGCCAAGGAAGTGGTCTCACTTGGAAAATGGCAGTAACTATAGCAGGGACCAGGATACATTCCCTTCAAGATCCCTTTCATCTCTATGGTTGATTCCCTTTCAAACTCACAGAAGCAACGGACAAACCACACGATGTTCGCACAGAATGCTCACTGAAATGATCTTGGCTTCATGTCACCTTCACTCCACCCCAAAGAAACATTAATGCAAAGAAGGAGAAAGGACTTGATGACTATGGATGAGGGGCAGCTAGGTGGCATAGTGGATAAAACATCAGCCTTGGAGTCAGGAGCACCTGGGTTCAAATCCAGTCTCAGACACTTAATAATTACCTAGCTGTGTGGCCTTGGGCAAGCCACTTAACCCCCTTTGCCTTGCAAAAACCTAAAACAACAACAACAACAACAAAAAGACTATGGATGAAAAGCCTCTACCCTAAAGGAGATAGTTTAAGCAAAGAGAAATCACTGGAAAGGCTATTATTATGTGGCATATAATAACTTTTTTATATCCTTCCTCCCGTATCCCTAGTTTAGAGACCCTGCTTTGCTAAGTTAAAGATAGTAGTGGCCATTATCTATTATCTATTTCTAGTGTTTTCCTCCCCAACCTCCTACTCATCCCCTCAAGCCTTTGGATAATGCGGTAGGTTGTGTAATAGCCCTTAACCCCCAAACCCAAGTTTCTAGCTCACATCTACTAGTTGCTCCTGAAACTATTTCTATGAGCAGCAGAGCCAGTTGGAGATCATTACCACCCTGGCCCCTTCTCCTTCCTTCTCTTCCTCATAAAGATCTCAGTTCCTCTTCCCTCAAGGAAGGTGTCAATGAGGTACAAACCTATGGAGAATAGATACTGGTTTTTTGGTCAGGGCGCAGGTTGTATACCCAGGCCGCAGGTCTTAGACATAGACCATAAACTAGGCTCCATCAACAAAATTTTGGTAGGAAAAAAATTGGGGACAAATGAAAGGGAGCTTCTCCTTGGCAAAAAGGTGAGTTCCAAGCCCTTGGGAACATCATTACACCAGCCTAAATGAATCCTAATACTAGATCACCATCTCCGCTACTTTTTTCTCTCATCTATCTCACTTTTACACTTGTTTTACCAATTTAAAAGACTTTCAGCAAAGCAACCAGCTCCTTATATATTCAGAGGTATGATTTTGTGCATGTTTCCAACTTTTTGAACTTTTTATGAGGCATCTAAGTGACTTTCTGGATACAGTGCTAGAATTAGAAAGACCTGTGTTCAAATTTGACCTCAATACTTAAAAGGATTACAAAGGAAACCAGTTATACTGAAAAAACAATCAAAATATAAAGGAAAAAAAGGGGTAAAAAAACAAGTTCATGGATCCTAGATTAAGAACTTCTGGATGAGATCCTCTCCAATGGCCCGTTCAGCTCTCAGTCCTATGACCTGAGTATCTCTTGTTTGTTTAAATTATAGGGTCACACAGTTCTAGAGGTGAAAGAGACTCCAGAGCCAATCTAATCTGCTGCCCTGATCATTTTACAAATAAAGAATCTGAAACACAAGTGATTTGCCTGAGGTCTCCTAGGGAACAAACATGAGAAATGACATCTAAAGCTAGAGTCATTGTTTTTTCCATTGTACCTCAATATCTCACTGCATCTAAAGTCATCTCCTGACCTATAACTTGCCACTGGACTCAGATGACCCTGGATGAGAGAGGGAGGCTGTTCTGTTGACTTTGTACAGTTTGGCCTCATTTAAATCCAATTCACTTGCAAATGAAGGCATCACTCTTCTGCTGTCATTGATCCTCTTTGAGAACACATAGACTACAAACTCAAAATGAATGAGATCAGTGTGACAGAGATGCTAGAGAATTGGGTTTGGCATGGGCAAGCCCCGGGCTATCTCATTTGAACCTCACTAACAATTGATTGTATCTAGGTGTTATGGAAAGGAGGGGAAAGCTAAGAAAGATGCCAAAGAGAACTTAGGAGTCCAGAAAGATTGTGGCAAAGTTAAAAAAAAAAGACATTTGGAAAAACCCCTAGAAGTATAAAATGGCACTTCCTCTTTCCTTTAGATGTAACAGTGTTCTTTTTAAAATGACAGATATAAGAAATTCTACTCATTTTGTTAATATTTGGGCTAAACTTCAGAGTATTTCTGGGGAAAAGGATGCCAGAGTCTGATTGCATTGATAAATTAAATAAGGAACCTGCAACAAAGCTGTACAGATTCAGAAAGGCTTAAGGGTCAGTGGGATAGCACTTCATATTATATTATATTATATTATATTATATTATATTAATTATATTATATTATCTATTGAATTATATTACTTTATGTTATATATTACATTACTTCATATTATATTATATTATATTATATCATATATTCTATAATAACATTATTATGAGATTGCTTTGCATTTCAAGGTCATATCCAGTTGTCCTGATTCATATCTAACACTGGACCCAGATGGTGCTAGAGGAAAAAGTGAGGCTGATGACTTAGCACAGCCTTCCCTCACACAAATCTAATTCATGGGCTTGTCATGACATCACCTCCCTAACTCATGAGCTTCTTTGAGAACAAAGGACAAACTGTCATCATATCACTTTATATTATATTACATTTTATAATATTACTTCATTATTTTTCATAATATAATATTATATTATGTAATTATGGTGCAATAGTATAGCTTTTTCCAGATAAGAGAGTTTGAGGAACAACAAAGCTGATCCATACCTTATACAACTTTTTTCAAGACAAAAGAATCCTAGAATCCTAGATCTAGAGTTGGAAGGAACCTCAGAAAACATTTAGTCGGGCCTCATCTGTTTCAAATTTTTTGCAAATGAAGAAACTGAAGTCTAGAAATATTAAGATAATTATCTAAGATAAAAGGGGCTAAGTTGCAGAGGCAGAATTTGAATCCAGCTCCTCTGACTCCAAAATACTAATAATAGCTAACATTTATATAATACTTATCATGTTCCAGGCATCAGTTTGAGTACTTTACAATTATTCTTTCATTTGATGCAACAACCCTGTCAGGTAGCTGCTATTATTTTCCCCTTTTATAGATTAGGAAACTGAGGCAGACATAGGTTTAGTGACTTGCCTAGGGTCACAGAGCCAGCAAATGTCTGAGGTCAAATTTGAACTCAGGTCCTCCTGACTCCAGGCCTGGTATTCTGTACACTATGGTACCATTGAGCTACTCCAGAATCAAGGCTCTTTCTATTGGGCCACCTAAGGTTGAATCAAAACAAGATGAAATAATGAGTGATGGAGAAATTATACATGTAATTTATATAAAAAACATATGTACAGAGTAAACACCACTGGAACTGCTCATAAACAAAAGATTAGCACTTGCCTTCCTAATGAGGTGTGCTGCTTACATATTTTTCTTACCTCTATTTTCAAGGTTTTCAGTTCTCCCCATGATCTCATCTTCGGTGACTTGCAAATTCTGAATCAGGAAATAGGTGGTCATCTTCCCTTTCCCTTTCACTTCAATTTCACCCCTCTCAATGATCTCAAACCCACAATTTTCCAGAGCACTGTAAAAAATAAAGAAGTCCATCAAACATAAAAGTCCCCAGCTATACAGTTGAGATGTGACACAGTCTTAAAGGACTATCAGGTAGAAGATGCCTTGGAATTCAGGGCATCTGTCAAATTACACATCCCTGCTACTGAAGAGCCCAATGGAGAGATGGAGAGAGAGGACAGTAATTTCCTTCTTGGGAAAAATCCTGGTAACAACCCATAAGGATGGAGGAGGACACTACAGGTAGCTTCCTACTAGTCTTCACTTCCTGCCTACCTTCTGCCTCAAAACTGGATCCTACTTTTAAGCAATCATTAATGTGAGGGCATGAAATCATATCTGATTTAAAATATTACCACATATAGTAATGCTGCCATCAGAACTTGCTTGATACTCTTGCAGGTGCCAAGGAAGATGTAATTACAGAATAAGAATAGAATATGTTTATAACTATAAACTCCCTGAGGTCAGGGACTGTTTTACTCAAGTTTATTAGAAGAATGAATGAAGGAATGTATGATTACCTGTATGCAGTAGGGCTGAGATGCACTTTGTTGGGAAGCCCATGGCTCTCCATTCTGGAAGCTGTGTTCACTGTATCTCCAAACAAACAGTATCGGGGCATCTTGTCACCCACAACTCCAGCCAAAACTGGTCCTGTATGTATCCCTACCCTAATCTAGAAGGAGGAAAAAGAAAAACTACTTAATCACAAATTACCTAGTAATTCGGCACTTAAATTCTTCAAACTAGTTTTTGTCCCCATCATGAGATTATAAACTTATCCAGGACAAATACTTTGTTTTATACAGCTTCATAATTACCACAGTAATTTGTATGACTGACACATCAAAGGCATTCAACAAAGACACAAAGTAGGTTCTTAAAAATATGGACTGATTGAATAACCACTGAAGAATTGTGAATTCTCTATATGGAGAGCTTAGCAGCTTGCCTTCTTACACAAGATCTGACATCTACCTGGAGAAGGTAAGTAGTAGAATGTAAGCTCCTTGGGGGCAAGGATTGTTTTTCCTTTGACATCTACATGGAGAAGGTAAGCAATAGAATGTAAGCTCCTTTGTGGGCAGGGACTGTTTTCCCTTTGTATTTGCAATCTCAGTATGTAAGATAGTAAATAGCATATACTATGCGCTTAATATATATTTGTTTTATTAAATGATATTAAATAGGGACATTTGAATTTTCTTCTTTCCTCTTTGGATTCCTCCCTCCTTTCGTTCCTTCTTTTCTTTGATACTGCTAATTGAAGACAAAGATTTCAAAGAGAATTTTTTTTTTAGGTTTTTGCAAGGCAAACGGGGTTAAGTGGCTTGCCCAAGGCCACACAGCTAGGCAATTATTAAGTGTCTGGGCTGGATTTGAACCCAGGTACTCCTGACTCCAGGACTGGTGCTTTATCCACTGCGCCACCTAGCCGCCCCTTCAAAGAGAATATTTGATTAAGAAACTGACAGTTTAGAAGATTATACTTGAAATAAAATTTGGATTTTTTTGGTTCATAGTTTAAAATACAGGAATGGTAGCCCCCTGATCAGAAACATATGATCTCACAAGAACTGCTAAGAATAATTTTGTATAGGGTCTTGCAAAACTAAAAATACCAGAAGGAAGAGGAAGAGTGAAAAAACTATCTCTCTGTCCATAAATCTAACTGCCATAGAGAGTAATTACAAAGTAAAGGAATATCAATATAGATGTTTAAAAATTCGCTAGAGTCCAGTGTAATAAGCCATCAATAAAACCAATGATGCTGATATCTCTATATAAAATATGAGCAACAAGCAAGATGAACTAGAGCCTATTACAGGGAAACAAATGTAGTTTTACTGGCATCACTGAGACTTGTTTGGAATGGCCAATGATTGGACGATGACTCTGGACTGAGGAAAATTATTACTATGCTGTAGTAGTTAATAACCAATATTACTCTGTGATCCATTTTTTTTTCTCATTTTTCTCACTTTTGAAGGACAGGCAGTTTCTGAAGGGTGTGATCACTGCCAGCCCCCAAGGCAAACGCTCCTTAAAAAGCTTGGGCTGCACCCCTGAATGAAATCCTAGATTTATCCCATTAATAGAAACCAGTTTGAGCTAGGTCCTTCTAAACACTAATTGTAGGATCCTGGGCAAGTCCATTAACCTCGTATGCCTCAGTTTTCTCAACTATAAAATGAGCTGGGGAAGGAAATGGTAAACCACTCCAGTATCTTTGTCAAAAAAATCCCCAAATAGAGTCATAAAGAATTGGACACAGCCAAAAAACAACTGAAATATTCACAGAGCATCGTTCATTTGACCATTTTCCAACTGACAGGTGCTGTTTTGTTTATATTTCTTAAGTACAACAAAAAGTGTGTGCACACATATGTGTAAATGTGTGTGTGTGTGTGTGTGTGTGTGTGTGTGTGTACAGATGACTCCTTTCCCTTTTTTTTATCCATTTGGGATATAGGCCTACTGTTAGTAGTATAGCTGAGTCAAGGGTTTTCAGTTTAGTGATTCTGGGGACATAAGTCTAAATTACTTTCTAGAATAGTTGTCCTGTTCTACTTTTCCAGACTTACTAAAGGTCACTGTTCTCTAGGCACTCCACAATCTAGTAGACTTTTTACTCTTTACTCTTCATTTAAATCCTTTATACTGCTTGTCTCCCATGTCTATAATGCTCTCTTTTCTCACCTCCCCTCTTGAAATTTTCCTCCCCTCCCTTCTTGAAATTCCTGGTCTCTTTCAAACACCCCTTTTTTCCCTATGAAAGCTTTCTGATCACACACCCAGCTTCCAGTACCTTCTGTGTTTCCTAAGATTACTTTATATCTTTTTTGTATTTTGTATCTAAATTTTATATGTATTTGTATATAGCAACATATATGCATGTGGTCATCCCACAGATTGTAAATGCCTTAAGAACAGAGGCTATTTCATTTTTTTAACTTTCAGTCAAAAATATTAACATTTAGTTAATGCTTGTTGATTGCAAATCAGAAATGTAAATGTTGGAAATTATCTTGACCAATCAGTTGACATTTATCCAAGTCTAAAAAGGAGATGCTAAAAGAGGACCTTTGGGGTTCAAGTCACAAACTTCAAATATCTGATATCCCCAGGATACAAATTGGCAGATGTGTGCTGTGCCATTGTCAAAAATCTTTGAAATGTTTTATAGAACAGGAAAGGTCCCACAAGATTACTCAAAGGTAATTGCCTTTTAAAATGAAAAGGAAAGTCAGTGTAGTCTTAAAATGATGAATCAGTGAACTTGACAATTTCAATTATTAATAAAATCTAGAAAGCATTAATAAAATGGTGACTTGTGAACATCTAGAAAAGAAAGTGGTGAACACCCTGAACCACTATAGCTTCCTTAGCAACAGGTCCAAAACTGCTGCCCAAAAGTAGAATGGACTACCAAAAGAAGTATTTAGTTCTTCCTCAATTCTAGCAAAGGCTACAACTTACTGGAGATTTATTAAAGGGGATCCTTTTCTAGCTATGGATTAGATTAAATTCAGTGCCTTCCATCACTAACATTTGCAGTTTTTCTGTACTGCATATCAACATGCATTATTCACACTAAAGTTTCTTTTTTGTTTGTTTGTTTTTGCAAGGCAATGGGGTTAAGTGACTTGCCCAAGGTCACACAGCTAGATAATTATTAAGTGTCTGAGGCACATTTGAACCCAGCTTCTCCTGATTTCAGGGCTGGTGCTCTATCCACTGCGCCACCTAGCCACCCCACACACTAAAGTTTCAAAGTTTCCAAATGGCTATTCATTTATCTATTCTGTTCTTAGAATTGAGGTTCTGATTCTCTCTCTCTCTCTCTCTCTCTCTCTCTCTCTCTCTCTCTCTCTCTCTCTCTCTCTCTCCCCCTCTTTTCTGTCTCTGTCTCCTTTTCTCTTTCATTCCTTCCTTCTCTCTCCCTCCTTTGCCCCCTTCTTCCTTCTTCCCCCACTCCTAACTCTGTCTCTCTCCCTGCATTTTTTTCTTTTTCTACCTCTCCATGGTGTGCATGGCAGTTCCATAATCAAAATCCATTGTTTCTTTTCCTTCCCACTTACTGATATTATTTCCCTATCTCTGCTGAGCTTTCCATTCTTCCACCTTATATTTTATCCTCAACTTTACAAGTTGATACGAGTCTTGCTTTATTTCTTTTACCCTATTTTCAGCAATTCACATCCTCCACAAATGGAAGCAGTGATTTATTTTATTTTAAAGTAACTACGATCAATCAAGTCATAAATAAAATAAAGTAAACATACTCTAAGAAGCATGTAGTAGAAAGTACATGGCATGGTAAACAGAGTCAGGAAGGCTTGACTTCTTGATACTAAGCTATATGACCCTGGACAAGCAATTTCAACTCTCTGGTACTCAATTTCCTCATCTCTAAAAATGAAAGGATTGACCCAGATGACCCCCTAAGGTCCGTTTTAGTTCTAAATCCATGATCCTATAAGAGAGAAGTCCTACATATCTCCAAATAAGAAAAAAGATCAAAGTCATTCAATTCTGACCTTGTTTACAGGAAATAGGATTCTTGCAGTGAAGCTACACATAGGTCCAAATACTCTCCAGTTACTTCCAAGAACCCAATTTAAGTTGTGGCAAATTTGGGCCAACAACCTGCTAATTTCTCTGTTACTTAAGAGCCTGCTCCAAAGAGAGGACTGGTCTGAACAAATCACACCATTTGAAGGCATGCCTGTCCACCAAGAAAATAAATGCAATGGTGTGATGGAATGCTTCCCATCATGCTGAGCATGCATCTGCCTGGTACCTGGATGGGTTCTCCAGTGATAGGATTCATCACTTCTCTTGCAGAAATTCTCATCCCCAGGGCAAAATTAGCGACTCTCTGAGCATGGTTTTCCACAGGCACTGGCACCCCCCCAACCACCATATATGCATCACCTATTGTTTCCACCTGGGAAGGAAAAAAAAGGAGCCTGATCAGTTTCTGGTTTTTTTTTCCCATAAAAGACAGCTTACATATTTCATCATTTTCCTCAAATTTGTACCAAAGATCAAGTTATAATTTGTAACTCTTTGCTGATGAAAGAAGAGGTACAAAGGATATGGAGAGCCAATGAGGCCATTCTACCTTTCACTGGGAACAAATCTTGGAGAAAATGAATTTCCTGGTGTGGCCATATGGTACTCTACATTGAATAGCAAATTATTAGGAGTGGACCTTCTGTTAGTCTGGAAGAGTAAAAGAATTACTCTCTGAGATTCAAGTGCTCTCTTACAGGAGGCAATTTAACTCTTCCAAGGCACAAGAATTCCGTTTGAGTAATGTGCTTTTCCTAGGTCTCCAAAAGGATATTTTAACTGACAGAGTCATAACTAATAATTGTAGTACAGTAATAAATAGATCTTCAATTCAATCTTGTAATTCATGAAGTAGAAACAATACATGAAAGATTTAAGATAAATCCAGTTCTTAAGGTTAGGGAATTAGGAACTATAGTGATAGGTATTATGAACAATATTGCTGATTGGTGGGTTCCTATTTTAACAAATTGGTTTTGCTACCTGGGTGCTAATTTCTTAGTTAACAACTTGATAATTCTAAGGAAGCATGTTGTGTTCATTTTTTGTGTCCTCTAAATTTTGGCACTCTTAGGCAAATCCCTGGTTGCTGGCAAATTCTAGTTATGATTCTATTGGTGTGTGAACTATCCTCATCCAACCTACTCAGAAAAAAAAAAGCAAAGGGATAAAAATGGAAGAGAAAGAAAGAATGAAAAAGAAAGAGTAAGTGCTGGCTAAGGGAAACTCATAGTAAACTACATACATTGTTCAACCAAAACAAACTTTACAGAACTTTAAATCTACCACCTGGTACACACATTCTTACTTTGTAGACATCATGGACACTGGTGAGCCGGTCAAATTTTGAGTACATTGAATTCAACATGTTCACTATTTGAATAGGCTCACAGGCAGCACATATGTTAGTGAATGTCACCACATCACTGAAAAGAATGGTGCATGTTTTAAATTCTCCTGCAACAGAAATTGGATGTTAGATACCAAGGTCTGAATAGTAGCCCAATGGTTAATATACCAATATTGAGATATTTTCTGAGAATACAATTCTTTTTATCAAAGTCTGCCTGGAAAGAGAAAGTGATGGGAGGATACCATTTCTTCAAGTGTTTGATCAAGTATTAGTGGCTTCATGAAGGTAGAGGAGAGGAAGAGGAGAATGAGGAAGAAGAGGGCAATGAAGAGAAAGAAACAAGCCTTTATTAAACACCGACTGTGTGTCAGAGCCTATGCTAAACACATTACAAATATTATCTCATTGCCTCAGCTGTAGGAAATAAGTGCCATCATTATCCCCATTTTACAGTTGAGGAAACTGAGGCAAACAGTTTAAGTGATTTTGACCAGGGTCACTTAGCTAATGTGACAAATAGCATAAGTGTTTGAGGTTAGATTTGAACTCTGGTTTTTTTAATTCCAGGCCAGCATTCTGTTTTCTGTACCATTTAGCTGTCTAAGAGGAAAAGAGGAGTTGAAAGTGAAAAAGTATAGGGAATGGAGGGGGGGAATAAGCAAATGAAGTGTTAGTATAAGGTAACCTTGGTGATATCATACATACACAACTGTGTATGTGGGTGGAATTTAGGCTGAAGGGACAGCCTCTCTCCAGAGGGTCACAAACTCAAATCACCTGGGGACAAAGGTGGTGCAGAACAGGTCATGTTTTGAGACTGAAGATCATACTAAGAAATGGAAATGATTCCTCAAACAGGTTGGAGGCTCATATGGCTTTCTCCTGCTTTGCCCAAAGGGCAGGAAAAAAAGAAGTACTTTCAAGAGCATTTAAAAAAGGGTCTATAAATATTAAAGTATCCCTCTGCCCAGAAGTACCTCTAATAATGAAATTTCTAACTTAACTATTGGAATATGTCATCAGTCTGAAATATTGCTGTAAGTTTAATTTCTCAATACCTTTGTTCCCAAAAGTGTTCACTTATTAGGCTACTCCTTGAGAGAGTAACAAACAAGATTTCTATTGATGCTTCCCTTCAAATTCAGTGGGAAACAGACCTGTGATTTCATCAATGTAGGGAACTCCCAGAGAAGAAAATTCTCTCTACCGAGGCAACTTATAGTTTTAGAGAATCATCTAGCACTAGAGCATAGAGAATTTAAGGGATTTTCCCAGGCTTACGTAGCTCATCTAGGCAGCAGTATCTTGACACAAGTCTTCCTAGTCCTGAGGCTGGCTCTTTATCCACTGCCTCTTATATCTCTCCAAAGGTCTCACCTCAATGTTACCCAGGGCCTGAAAGAGCTAATGAACTGCTGAGAAAAGCACCCCAAATAATGATCTAAAAACACAGTTTTCTATTTAAATATTGGATTTTTAAAAATGGTTTGTTTTAGAAAAACTACTAGTCTTTTTAGAAATATTTCTTTTCTAATTTGAAATTTTTGTAATCTGAAAGGCAAGGCATGAGAGTTTATAGGGTCATAAATCTGGAGTAGGAAGGAACCTCAGAGGCCGTCTATAGTCCAACTCTTCTTTTTACAGAAAAAAAGAAGCTGAGATCCAAAGTTTAGTGATTTTGTCTGTCTCTTGGATAGCAAAAATCAGAGGTGAGATTAGAACCTAGACCTTCTGATTCCAGAGCCAGACTCTTTCCACCATATTATATACTGAATTGGATGCCAACTCAACCCAGTCTTGATTGGCTGTCAAATTCAGTTCCCAAGAGACCTGGCCCAGGAATTTCAAATAGAAACGGAGATGAGGGGTCATTTCATATTTCTTTCCAAACAGACTACAGTAATGCCCCTGCATGTAGCATGGGACTGTTATTGTATATTTCCAAAGGAGTCAGAATAGATATCTCTGGTCTCTTCTCTCTCCTCCTTCTCCAGAGACTAATTCCTTTCAAGAGGGGAAATAGGAAGTTAGGACCAGAAGAAGACCAGTCTTCTCTCTTCAGAGAGACGAGGTATACAAATTTATCTATCTGATATAATTTAAACATTGTTAATCTAGAGGATTTAGTTTTCAAGTTTGAAATAAACTTCTGATCACTATTAAAGAGAAAAGAAAGACCTCAAACTTTATAGCCAAAGGTTTGACTTCCTTATCTCCAAATATCACTTCCACAATAAACACACATAACAAATAGCAAAAATATTTATCCACATTGATGAAAAAACAAAAATCAGAGAATTACATAAATTAGAGGTTATATACCAGACAATACAGAATGAAGTAGATTTTGGTGCAGGATAATTTAGCTGAACCAAGAGACTTCTTGGTCTTACCAAGGAAAAGTGGTTTGAAGTCTCAAGTGTAACAACCTAGAGAAATCTCAGTCTAATGAGGGGCTGCAGCACAGGATCACAGATTTACTGCTGAACATTATACATTCATCATAACAGAATGCAAGGGAATTCAAGGGAAATTGAGAAGAGAGAGCAATAACGACTAGTAAATCAAGGGAAACTTCATGGAAGAGGGGGTAACTGACTGAATAGGATTTGGAGGTCTCATCTAAAAGACAGAAGATGAGGTGGGAGTACCTTTCAGTCATAGATCTTGACTACCACACTTTGGGGATTCACCCTTAGATATACTTTATGATCTCCCTTCAACTGTTCCTGCTTCTGCCTAAAAGGTTGTATTTCTCAGTTTCTGGATTTCACCATCAGAACTGAGCTAAAGAATCCCTGGAAGTTCCCTCAGTTCCTGGAGCCTTTTCACTCTAGAATATCCTTTCATTATTCCGTCTTTCTTCTCCCACTAGTGACTTTCTTCTGGGATCTCTATTGTGTGGGCTAGCCCAGGCCAGCTATGCTTCCTTCTTCTGCCTGCTACTTCACCACATCTCAGGACCACACCCCCCATTCCCTCAACTCCTCCAATTTTCAGCTTCCTTCTGTGTTATTTTCCCCTATTAGAATGTAAGCTTTTTGAGGATAGGAATTGTTTTTTGTTTTGTTTGTATTTGTATCTTCTCTTCCATCTCCCACATACCCGCATCTACAACTCAGGGTTAGAGTTAGCGGCTTAGTCTATCACTGATTGGCCGTGAGTGGTACCATATTAATATTTCCATTTCCTTCTTTATTAAATAGAAAATTATATAATCGCTTCAAATTTAACTCAGGGAGAATCTTTCTGGGTGAATAAGCTATATTCCTGGATAGTGAATGACTTAGGCATTTGTCATAATCTTATATTTGCTTACACATTTAATCCTCAAGTGTCTGTTTCCCTTAGTTTTTGCATGAGATGAATTAAATTCAGTACCTGCTGCTACCTTTTTGCCTTCTTTCAGCTGGTTTGCTACATGCTCAGGAAGCATTGCATACAACAGTGTTTCTGTTTTTTTCTTTTCTATGGCTAAATGTTTGGAGAGGATCCTGAGCTCTTCCTTCTTTCTCTCTAGCTGGTTAGACAATTCAATTTCAGCCAATCGTTGCTGGTTCAGGAGTATAAGATCCCTGGTGGTGTCATGTCTGGCAATGTCAGAGATGTGCATGTTACGCTCCTCCAGCTCTTGGAGGCTTCGGAGTTTGGGGGAGCAGAGATATATCATGCATTGCAGGGACTCCATCCAGATCATTTGCCCTTTGAAAATAGAAGAGAAAGAATCAATAATATACCAAATGTCTAGTACTGTTGGGAGATGAGGAGTACCACAGAGGTGAGCTTTTTAAGCAAGTGATCCTTTTAATGACAAAATCTTTTCTAATAATCATTTTATAGAAACAATTATAAAATATTATATACATATATATACATATATATATATATATATATATATATATATATATATATATATATATATATATATCCTTGATTTATTAAGTAAAGGTTCAAGGTTTAATTTAGATTTTCCTTAATGGCAAGGTTGTCAAGAAGATGCGGAGCATGACGAAGAGGAAAGAGTATATTGGGAGTAATAAGAACAGGTTCAGATTTCCACTTTTATAGGGATGAGATCTCAGGCAATTCACTTCCTCAATTTCTGCTCTTAATTTCTTCATCTGTAAAAAAAGGTTAGAGCAGAAAATCTATACAACTCGTTCTACCTCTAAATCCTAGAAATGATTATGAACAACATAGAATAAAAATGTAAAGCTAAAAGGAGACCAAGGGCCATGAAGTTCAATCCACAAATAATACAGATGAGAAAAATAGACTCAAAACAGTCTAGTGACTGACCTAAGATCACAGAGGGGGAAAAAAGTATCAGAGCTGAGATTTGAACTCAAATCTTTTGAACTCAAGGCTAATATTACTTCCTTTGCACTTTCCTGATTTTGTCATTCAGTGAATCTCTTGGGAATGATTAGAATATATAGGTCTGTTTGCCTCCATGCTAAATGGTTACATTTGATTTATACTTTATATTGTATTTTAGTTTTTTTCCTTCTTCATTGTCACCTGAACTCCAGTCTCATATATCTATCCACCGGGAATTTCCACTTAGTTGTTCTGCTAAATATCATACTTAATACATCCAAATAAAACTTATCCTCCTCCCTCTACATACTCTATTTTCTCTGCTAAGGCATGATAAATCTTCTAACAATTCAGGCTTAATACTTTGGAATAAGCTTTGATTTATCTTCTTCCCCCCCCCCCCCAGACATCCAATCAATCACCAAATATTTTCACTTCTTCCTTCAAAGCATCTCTCATAAATATCCCTTTCTTTGCATTTCCACTGATTGGTCCAGACCTCTATTTTCTCTCATATGAATTTCTACAACAAATATAAAACTGACCTCTCTGACCCCAATATTTCCCATCACAAATAATACATTTGGCTTTTCAACTAATCTTATTAAAACACTACTTTCACTAAGATATTGTTTTGCTCAAAGAAGAAACATCTATCAGCATTCCCTACCATGTTGAATGGGCTATCAAACTGTTCTTGAGAGGTTTTTTTTAGCTTAGGGGACTAAGTTTCAAGTTAATCATGTGTCTTCTTGTTCACCTAAATTAGAAAATCCTTGAGGAATGCTAGCAGCAACCTGACAGTTGACCAGCAGGCCACCATGGGCAATAAAAGGATAGGAAAATTGTGTTTGACTTTATCAACATTCTACCTTGAATTGAGTATTTTCCCCCTATTCTGAATGCCATTCTCCCTATGACTAAGTAAATCTACTTTTGTTGATTATTAGATAGACTGAATATTTCACTTCATTCCTGTCTCAAACCTGAATTGTCAACTTGTCAACTTATCCTAATCAACCAGTCAGTCAAAAAGCACCAACTATGAAACTCTACAACTTAGCACTAGACTAAATGCTAGGGATACCAAAAGAAGCAAAAGAATCCCTACCCTTTTTTTTTTTAGATTTTTGCAAGGCAAACAGGGTTAAGTGGTTTGCCCAAGGCCACACAGCTAGGTAATTATTAAGTGTCTGAGACCAGATTTGAACCCAGGTACTCCTGACTTCAGGGCCCGTGCTTTATCCACTACGCCACCTAGCTGCCCCTAAGAATCCCTACCCTTAAGGAGTTTGCAATCTAATCAGAAGCTTACTATCCTCCTATTGTCTGTCCTATTAAAACTAAAATTACTTTTTCCTGATTTTCAAGGACATCTATAATTTATCCTCACTCACACTGTCTTTCCCATCTTATTTCCACTATTCCTCTAGCCAATGCTCTATTATATTGTGGAAAATTTTATGATCATTCCTTATATATATAACAAAAAACAGTATGATGTAGAAAGAGCACTGAATTTTACATAAAAAATTTGAGTTTGAATCCTAGTTTAATTATTATTTGCTAATTCTTGTCCTTAGTTTTGTTATATGTAAAATGAAGGGGTTGAACTTAATGATCGCTAAGGTCTCTTTTAGTTTGTGACTCTACTTATCCTGTTCTTCCCATATGACAAATTCTACTCTATGCACCCAACTTCTTCAAGACTAAATTTACTGACCTTCAGAAAAACTTCCAGAAAATATAGTCTGGTCCTTCATTCACAGGATTCCTCTTGGAAGATTATTTGGAAGCCATGAGTATAATACCTTATCTCATCATAGTTTTTTTTAAATCATGTTTATCTGTCCTTAAGTTTTAAAAACCCCAACCTCTCAGCAAAGGACTTCGCCTTATACTTTACTCCCCAAACTGGCACAATTTACTGAGAACACCTTCTTCATCTCACATTCTCATTATTTCCTCTTTCATCCATTACTCATGAGAATGTGACCCTTCTTGTTACGGTATATAGCCCTGATCTCATTTCCTCTCATCTTCTCAAATAGATTGTTGCCTCTCTTATTCCCATTTTCTTTTAATCTTCAATCTCAACTTATCTACTCCTTCCTTACTACCTACATACATAATCATTCTTCCTCATTTATAAAAACCAAGCAAAACAGCCCCCTCAATTGGTCTGATAATCCCCACTAGCTGCTACCCCATATCTCTCTTTTTCTTTTCATTTAAACTCCTTAAGAAAATCATCTCCTCTTACTTGCATCTAAACACCAATCTGACCATACATTCCCCATCTCCTTTGCTCTTTGTCAGGACTGTGTTAGGACCACAAACCAGAACCTCCCCCAAGGCTCTCTCCTAGACCTTTTTTTCTTCTCCCTCTACTCTGTCTCACTTCATGGTCTCATCAGCTCCTATAAGGTTCAGTAATCATCTCTATGCAAATGACTTCCAGATCAATATATCCAGCCCTTATTTCTCTCCTGAACAACAGTCACACCTGCTTCTTAGACATCTTAAAATGAGTGTCCCACAGACATATCAAGTCAAATAGGTCCAAAACAGAACTATTAACTTTTTTCCAAATCTTTTCCCTCTTTCAAACTTTCCTATTATTGTTAAAGGCACCACCATTCTTGTAGTTCACAACTTACCCAACTTATCTAATGTCTTATCAAGTCATGTCATTTCTCCTCTTAAAAATTCTCGTTTGTGGTCCCTTCTCTCCAGTCACTAAATTACTACCCTGTTTGCAAGCCCTTATCACTTCAAACCTGAACACACAATAGCCTTCTAGTTGGTCTCCCTTTATCTCAGGTCTCTTCCCACTGTAATCTATTCTCCACTCAGTCACAGAAAAATTTCAAAAACACAGTTCTGACCATGTAATATCACCTCCCCTCACCCACTCAATAATTTGACTTTATAACCTTTCACAACTTGGCCTTTTCCTGACTTTCTTATCTTCATATTCTTCACTCACTTCCACAAACTGTATGATCCTGCAACAAATGCCTTCTTAATCCTCACATCTCTCTCAATCATGTGACTTGTTTGGCCATACCCAATGTTCTTCTCCTTTCCTCTGTCCCCTGTCTTTCCCAGTCTCTCAATTTAGATCAAATTCTACCTTTTTCAAGAGAACCTTTTCCAGTCCCTCCTTTTGCTAATCTTCCCTTTGAAATGGGTGGTTCTTACTTTTTGCTATTTGCTTATTTTCTCCAGCATAAGAATGAGAATTCCTTTAGGACAGAGACTGTGTTTTGCCTTTCTTTGTGACATGGTACCTGGCCTACAAAAATGCTTAATGAAGATTAACTGACTAACTCAACTAACTGGTTGACTAATGGTATAAGAAGGGATGTCAAAGGATACAGTGTCATTACTGAGGAGTCACATCTCCCATATATGAAAATCTGGGGATCATGAAAGGAACAGTTCCCAAATTAAAGGAAGTTGATTAATGAAATATAGAATAAGAGTTCCAGAGGACCCAGTGGAAAAAGTCAGATATTGAGAGGGTCATTGTTGGACTATATTTGAAGTAGATGAGGATGAGAGAGAAAGTACCCAATAAAGAATTATAAGAACAGCTTAGGTTTATGCAGTATTTCCAATGTGCCAATTATATTACCTTGAATTGTTGATAGAATAAGTGTTATATTCATTTTATAGGTGGGCAAGATAGGACACAGAAAGGTTTAATGACTTGATCATGGTCTCACAAGTAGAAGAAGCAAGTCTTTTATCTCAAAACCCTGTACTACTTTCTAATTTTTCCAAGCTTGCTATAATCAAGAACTATGTGTTGATAGAATTATGTTTATTCATTCACCATATTTTGTCTAATCTTCCATGTGACCAATGGTTCTACATTTGCAGTATATTTGACCGTGAGCAGGTTAGTCTGTAACTCTGGAATAAAATAGACCTAATTAGTCTGTACCCTACTCTGTGGTCACAGACTGTATCCTTAATTACACACTCACCAATATGTACCACTGATCAAAGGGGAAATCAGAAAAGACACTGTGAGTGAAGTTGTCCAAAACTCTACTGCCATGAATCAGAACTCATGACCTAAAAACCATAGAATAACAGAAGCATCTTGGTTTTTTTGTTTGTTTGTTTTTAGTTTTTACAAGGCAATGGGGTTAAGTGGCTTGCCCAAGGCCACACAGGTAATTATTAAGTGTCTGAGGCCGGATTTGAACCAGGTACTCCTGACTCCAGGGCCGGTGCTCTATCCACTGCGTGACCCTAGCCGCCCCAAAGCATCTTGTTTTTACCACTTGTGGAGTGTTAATTCTGAAGAAAAGTGACAATCGGGGAGGCTAGGTGGCATAGTGGATAAAGCACTGGCCTTGGAGTCAGGAGTACCTGGGTTCAAATCCGGTCTCAGACACTTAATAATTATCTGTGTGGCCTTGGGCAAGCCACTTAACCCCATTTGCCTTGCAAAAACCTAAAAAAAAATGTGACAATCAAAATAATAATCTCTGTGTATATCTAAGAGCATTCAGAATTTTAGAAACTATACACAGAATAAGAATGGTCTTAGCAAGGAGAGAAATTAGTGCTTAACAGCTAGGTCTAATTGGGGAAAGCTACTTTTAGTAAGTCCACACCCCAATTTTATCTAATATATCATTAGGAAATTCTGTCTCTTCCTCTCTGAGCAATACTTTTACTCCTCAGTCAGACACAGAAAGGAATAGGGGTAATTCAATACCTCTGAGTTTGAGTGTAGGCTGATTTTTCCAAACTTGTGGCATCATTTCTCTTCGAGTTTTCAAGACAAATTGACTATTGATAAACTTGCAGATGCTGAGAATGTTGAAGGTGACTTGGGGATGGATGATAGTGAAATAGTCATCAATCTGAATATCCTGGATTTGGAGTCCTGGGACATACTTTTGAAGGTTTACCCCAGCTTGCTTGACCCTTAACTACTCACAAAGGACAAATGGAAATGCTAATGAGTCAGAAAGTTGATTTATAGTAGGAGCTCTTTCTTAGAAATAACATTTTAATTAGGTTTTATAACTTATTTTCCAAAGGATAAAAAGTATCAAATTTTTAAAAAGAATCTTTATGAAAGCAATAAATTTTTTTTAAAACCTCCAAATAATAAAAACTTAGAAAGAAAGAAAAATAAATAGTGATGAAGGAAAACGGATTAGTAAAGCAAAGTTGGGATAAAATAATTATTCAGCCCAATTTTCCCCATCCAACTCTGCAGGGCATACAAAGCATCCTGTCCAAAGGTCCGGTATAAGATCATAGATATAAAGCTGAAAGGGATCTTGGAGTCTAATCTCCACCTTCAGATAAAGAAACTGAGTCCTAGAAAGGTTAAATATGTGGCCCACAGTCACACACAGAATAAAGGATCTGAATAGAGCCCCTTTGAATCAAGAATGGCTGTTCTTTCTCTTGTACCATATTTGTCTCCCTGCCCTTTCAGGCAGAGAAATTCTGTCACTCCTGCATAAGTTTGCTCTGATTTGTTCTGATCTCAGTGCATCCCTTGGATAAAATGCAAGCTCCAATTCATCCTCTGTTCAGTTCATCTGTATCTGAATTCAGTCTAATTTGATCTCTGAGTATTTAATATTAGCTAAGGTTTGTAAAGCAATTTGCAGATATTATCTCATTTTATCCTTATAACAACCCTGAGAGGTAAGTGAATGAATCTCTTCACGAGCAAATGTCATTTCATGTTCATGTATTTAATTCAAGTATTTCATTCACTGGGTTTGTAACACAGAAATTCTGGACAAAAAGCGAATGCGGTGGAATTATATATATATATATATATATATATATATATATATATATATATACATACACATAAATTATAAAAACTCCTTGATTTAGCAGGAATATGTATTTCTCCATGTGAAGGTGAAAGTTCACTTCATCAAGGACATTCACATGCATAGTGCTTACATGTTTCCCTCATTAGATTGGTAGATCCTTGAGGGCTGAATTGTTTTTGTTTTGGGGTTTGTGGTTTTTATAGTTTATTCTGTAGTTATATTAAAAATGTATTGGGTGGCTAGGTGGCATGGTGGGTAAAGCACCGGCCCTGGAGTCAAGAGTATCTGGGTTCAAATCCGGTCTCAGACACTTAATAATTACCTAGCTGTGTGGCCTTGGGCAAGCCACTTAACCCCGTTTTCCTTGCAAAAACCTAAAAAAAATGTATTTTGTATGTTAAGCACAGCCAAGTCCTTGCCACATAGTGATTGTTGAATAATTATTGATTTGTTTATTCTTTAGTTCATTTTATTGAGTGCTATCAGGCCCAGGTATACAAGATAATTTATGGAGGAATAGAACTGAACCAACTTGAAGAAACAGGAAAACCTTTCAGAGTTTAGCTCTGAAGGAAGATTCAGATTCAGATAAAGATGAGGAAGAAGAGCTTTCCAGGAATTAGGAAAATATTTAAAGGCAATAGATGGAATGTCAAGTGTAGGAAAACATGGTTAACTAATGAGTGCTATGAAGGGCAGAAAGGTGAAATAAGATTGCAATAGTCTGTAAGAATCAGATTGCTGGGGGCTTTATTTGCCAGTGAGGAACTTGCATTTTATCCTAGAGCAATACTGAACCATTGAATGTTTTTGATCTGATAGGGATTTGATCAGATTGAAGCTTTAGTAGAACTGAAGTGGATATTGAAAAAGTAGACTTTGTAACTGACCTTTGAGTATTTAAAAATAGCTAGTATTTATATAATACCTAAAGGTCGCAAAAGGACTGTATGCATGTCATCTCATTTTATCCTTATAACAGCCCTGAGAGGGTTATCATTCCATGTTCATGTATTTCATTCAAAGAATTTAACAGAGATGAACCTTCAAAATACTCACAAAATTCTAATGCTTCACTACAATTAGGGGGACTGACATTTGACTTTTTTTCACTTAAAAATTTTTTTCTAATTATTAAACTTAGAAACTTCCCCAGTAAGATCAGGTATGAAACAAGGAAGTCCACTGTCATCAATGTTATCCATTACTGTACTGGAAATCTTAACAATAGTAATAAGAGAAGAAAAAGAAATAGAAGGAATAAGCATAGTAAATGAGGTAACAAAATTACCTCTTTTGCAGACAATATGATGATGTACTCATTAAATTCCAAAGATTCAATTAAAAAGTTAGTTGAAATAATTTTAGCAAAATAGCTGGATATAAAGTAAATCCACATAAATCATCAGCATTCTTATGTATCACAAACAAAACTCTTTCAGAAGAGATAGTAAAAAGATACACCATTTAAAATAGCTCTAATCAATATAAAATACCTGGGAGTACACCTGCCAAAACAAACCCAGTGGTTATATAAAGAAAATTATAAAAAACATTTTATATAAATAAAATTAGATTTAAATAATTGAAGAAATGTTAATTGTTCATGGGAAGGCATGGCTAATAGAATAAAAATGACAGTTTTACCTAATTAAATTACCAAAAAATTATTTTATCTAATTAGAAAAAAATGACAAAATTCATTTGGAAGAACAAAAAGTCAAGAATATCAAAGGAAATAATGAAAAAAATGTACTGGAAAGAAGTTTAGCAGTACCAGATCCTAAATTATATTATGAGAGTAATTATCAAAACTATCTGCTATTAGCTAAGAAATAGAAATATAGATCAATGGGTAGAATAAACATACAATTTATAGTAACAAATAGGCATCATAGAAATATTTGACAAATGTGAAGACTTAAGATTTTGGAATTTGAATTCATTATTTGATAAAAATCATTGGGAAAACTGGATGGCAGAAACTGAGCATAGACTAATATCTTACAACATTTACCAAGATAAGATCAAAATGAATATATAACCTAGATATAAAGGGAGATATTATAAGAAAAACAGAAGATCATGGAACACATTCCTTATCAGAATTATGGACAGGCAAATAATTTACAATTTATCTTAGGCAAGGTGCAAATAGAAACAAATTGTAGGAAATCGTAAACTAACATTGTCTATATTGTTTTTGTATTTTTATTTATGTAAGGCAATGGAGTTAAGTGACTTGCCCAAGACCATTCAGCTAGGCAATTATTAAGTGTCTGAGGCCAGATTTGAACTCAGGTCCTCCTGACTCCAGGGCTGGTGCTCTATCCTATATTTTTACTTATTAAACATTTTCTGATTTGGTTTCTGATCTCACTTGAGAATTTCATAGACTCTGATGGCCCTCTGAAACATCACCTGAAATATTGAAAGATTAAGTAATTTTCCCAGAAACACATAAAACAAGGTATCTCAAAGATGGAATTTGAATCTGTACCTGACTCATAAGGGTAGCCAGCTGTCAAATGATTGCATCCTCCTTTATCTTCTTCTCTTCTCTCCTTCTCCCTACCTCCCTCCTCCCTCTCTGTCTCTTTCTCCCTCCTTCCTTTCTATATATGGAAAACCTTAGGCACTGTAGTATTAAATAATTTAAGTTTAATTCATAAACATTTTAGCTAAACTAGAACCTCTCACTAAGAGTTAGTACTATGTGATTTTAAATTCTAATTAAAATTATTTATTATTTATTTATTATTTTAATGATAAATTTTAATTCTAACCAATTTTTAAAAATGTTTTCATTTTAATTATTAAATTATTGTAAATAATTATTAGTATTATTAAAATTGATAATAATATTAATATTATTAAATTATTAAAAGTGCCAACTACAACACAGTGGAAGGTTTAAAAAGGGGGAATTCTCTTACTGTAGCATCAAAGACAATGTGGAAAGGAAAAGCATTACAGAAAGTTTTCTCTTCAATCCAAAGTCTTTCTGGAAAGACTGGCTCAAAAAGATTCTGTAGGTTCCCTGTAGGAGAAGGAAAACAAACCCCAAGTTTCCTTGTTAAACCTCTACTACCTCTTAAAAAAAAGTAAAGATTAAAATTTTATTTGGATTTCAGGAACACCATAGAATTTCATTTTGGAAGAAACCTCCTCAGAGGTCACCTAGTTCAACCCAAACCAAATCCTAATTGCCTTCTGGAGCATCTGTAATAAGCAAATACTCAACTTCTGATTGCCTTCTAGGGCAGCCCAGGCCACTTTTGAACAGTCTGTAATTCTTAGAAATTTTTTTCCTAACGTTGAACTGTTATCTGCCTCACAGCACGGGCAGCTGGATGGTAAACTCGAAGCTCTGAATTAAAATCTGACCTCAGACTATGACTAGCTGTGTGACCCTGGGCAAGTAGCTTAACCTTTGTTTGCCTCAGTTTCATCATCTGTAAAATGAAGGCAATAATAGCACTTACTTCCTGGAGCTATTATGAGGATCAGTTGAGAAAATGATTATAAGATGTTGCACCTGGTACGTAATAAATACTCAAAAAATAATAGCTAGCATTTATGTACTGCTTACTACTTGGCAGACACTGTGTGGAAGACACTTGACAAGTATTGTATCATTTGATTTTCACAGCATCCCTAGGATGTAGGTTCTATTATCCCTATTTTATGGTTGAGGAAACAGAAGTAGACAGAGGCTGACTTTCCCAAGGTCATACAACTAGCAAGTATCTGAGTCTGGATTTTAGTTCACATCTTCCTCCCTCCAAGTCCAGTGCTCTAATGACTGCACCCCAGCAGCCCCTTCTTGCTCTTGCCGCTGCCCCTGCTGTTGTTATTATTACTCTTGTTCTTCTTCCTCTTTTTCTTCTTCTCCTCCTCCTCTTTCATCTCTTCTCCTCCTCTTCCTTACCCGTTGTTTCTTTTTTTTGGCCCCCCCATGGAAAAACAACTCTAAGATTTCGCCTTTTGGCTTTTTGGGGACTCTGATCATGTCCCCCCCACCACCACTGTCTTTTCTTCAGGCTAACCATGTGTAGTGAGTGGCCTTTGATCAATCCATATAGAACCCAACTTCCAAGTTTCCTCCATGTCCTCTCAACCTGAGGAATGTGAGTACATTGTTCCTTAGATGGGAGACCCATAATCAGAGGCAGAGAATTCCACTCATATCTATGTTTTAAGTTCTCTTATATCTCCTCCTTAGCTTAAGCTTTTTCAGAATCTCCAGATGACTAAGGTGAATCTTTTTCCAAATTAAAACAAATAAACAACAACAAAAACACCCTTGCTACAGGATTGAGAAGCCCTCCTGCCCCATGCCAAGTTTCTGCCCAGAGAAGAGGTTTGGGGTTTTTTTTGGGGGGGCTAATTGAATAGTTCAATGAAAACAGAGTTAGCATTGAAAAGGCTGACAGAATAGATAATGATCACACACAGCCCTGCTCCTGCTATTCAAAGTTGGCTCTGTGGTACCTAGTGCAGCTTCAGTGACATTTACCATAGGTTTTCTTCCCCCCCCCCTTTTTTTCCCTTTTTTCCCCCTAGACTGACAGCATTGGGTAGCACGTGAAATTTTAACCAACAGCCGATTTTGGCAGGGGGCAGCAATCCAAAATGGAGGCTTTTTGATATGAAAATCTTCTAGACAAAGGATTGCCAGTTGCACATTTGAATAGCCTGCCATGGATTGAAAGACTCAAAATACAGCCATTTAGACTGTACAGACCTGCTCTCAAATGTATGTAATCATGGCCCATCAATGTGTCCCATGGAGTAGCATGAAATGCTCTCCCCTCTTAGGGAAGTGAAGCTTGCATGTTTTATTCTTATCTTTGTATGCCCACCTTGTGCTGGCACATAGAAGGTATTTATAGAAATTCTTGTTGATTGATTCCTATTGCCTGGTCAGGAGGATCAGAGGACCAAAGAATTGGGAAGCTATCCTTGAATTAATCTAAAAATGCTCAGCAGAGAGGGAAACTGAAGTCCAGGCAGGTTGGATGAATTTTTCATGCTCACACAGCTAGTTAGTTCATACATTCAGAACTGGAAGGAACCTAAAAGATCATCTAGTTCAATCCCTTCACTTTACAGATGAAAAAACAAAGCCATGAGAGGTTAATTGATAATGATTTTTGGCAAGATTTGAACCCAGATCTTCCTGACTCCAGGTTCGATTCTCTATCTGCTGTATACAATGCCCTCTGGGCAGAGAAATGACTAAAACCCAGACTTCTTTAGTCCTATTTCTATACCCTTCTCTCCACATCATCCTGTCTCACAGTGATGAGCCTTAATTCCACACACTTAACTTTCCTTCTAGAACTATTTTCCAGTAAAGTCTCATCATTGTGAGACAGGCTGATGTTTAGAGAAGGGTACAAGAAACCTTAAATGGGGATATGATATAGATAGATATAGGAATCAATGTGTTATAAGTATATGTGTGTGTATATGTGTGTGTGTGTGTGTATAAAATCAATCAACAGAAGTTAAATGTATATATATGTGAAAAGAAAGAATATATGGATATAGATATATATGAATATCTCTATATATGTATATACATATACATACACACACACACACACACACACACACACACACACATATATATATATATATATATATATATATATATATATATATATTAGTAAGTCAGTCAGTGATATCATAATCAGGGAGAGCTTTGCAGCTCTTTTTCCTGTGCTGATCTGTCATCCCCCTGAGATGAGAGTCATTTCAATGAACACTGAACTCTAGCACTTGCTCAGATATATGTGGCAGGTATTAGTAAGGAGAACACTCACCTTTTCCAACTGTGACAACACTTCTCACAATATCCCAGGGGGATTTCTTCACTGGGCAGACAGAGACAGTCAAATATTTCTCTTTCATTCTCTTAAAAGCCTGCTCATCCTCCTGAAGGTAGGAAAGAGAGAAGAAGTACGTGTAGTGATGCTGTAATTTCAGGTGTAGCAGATGCTTCATATTCACTGCTCCATTGTTGAGTAAGTTTAGAGGATTTTAAAGATAAAATCTCATTCAACCTCAAACTATCTGATTCGTAGAGGAAACAAGGGATACTAGTCCTTTTTTAGAAATAGTACAAGGAAACCACAGAGCAGGACACCAGAATCTTTACATGGAGCCTCTGAGCATGAGGTAAAGGTAACTATGTCTAACCCCAGCTGTATCTTCTTTGGGAAGCAATCATGGTTCATGGAACTTAAATCTGCAAGAAATTTGCAGTTTATCTGGTACACTGCAAGAAGTACAGTAAAAAGACAAAGAGAGCAAGAAACAGAGAAATCAGAGATAGTAACAGAGAAAATCAGAAAAAGAGAACCTGAGAAATAGCAACAGAAAGACAGAGATAGAGACGAGAGAGCATTTATAAAAAACACCATGAGACGGCATCTTATTAAGCACTGTGGATTCAATGTAAGAAAACAAAATGGTCCCTAATTTTGAAACAGACACATTTTAACAGGTGAGAGGACAGTGGTATGCACAAGATCACACAGCTAGTGGGCATGGAACTGAAATTGAAATCCATATCTTTTGACTCTCCCTCCAGAAGATTTTTTAAAATTTTACACATTTTAATTTTACTCATGAAAAGGAAAAACCAAGGAGAGGTTTTCATGTAAATACTTTCACCAGAAGCATGCTTAGATTAGCATGGTCCTCCATTCATTCAATTATTCTTTTTTTTTAGGTTTTTTTGCAAGGCAAATGGGGTTAAGTGGCTTGCCCAAGGCCACACAGCTAGGTAATTATTAAGTGTCTGAGACCAGATTTGAACTCAGGTATTCCTGACTCCAGGGCCAGTGCTTTATCCACTGTGCCACCTAGGCACCCCCATTCAATTATTCTTTTAACCAACATTAGTTAAGTCCTGTTTGAGGAGCACTGTTGTGACAAGGAAGAATTGAAGTTTAGATAAACTCTGGTCTCTCATAGATTTGATAGTCTAGTAGGGGCGTAACCCTCAAATATATTTAAGTGTAATATGTAGTATTCCATGAGAAGTACATTAACAGGTTTCACAAATTCATAAGCATTTTATGTACATGATCATAGTTGAGTCTTACAATTATGCTATGTGGTAAATATTACTCATGTTGTCCCCACTTTACAAATGAAGAAAATGAAAATCAAAGAAATTAAACAATATGCCCACTGTCACACAACTAACAAAAATCAGAGGCAGGATCCGAAATCAGGTTTATTTTACTCTAGGCTAACATACAATCCATTATGGCATTTTCCCTATAAATTTACTTGATTACCATAGACTCTGAGCACTTTGTGGGCAGAAGCTGTTTTACTATTACCTTTTGAATACCAGTACATAATACTGTGCCTAGTTAATTAATTAATAAATGATTATTGATTGCCTAACTTTCAAAGGTTCAAAGGGGAAGATCATTACTACTAGGGCAGAAAGTACTTGTGACTAACCACAACATCAGTGTTTGAAAATCCTCCATACAGACTAACTGAAATGGGATTTACATTCCTCAAGATAGAAAACCTGTGTAGAGGAAATTATCTTGGAGCTGATATAACAGAGATACTTACAGACAGATGTGACCCTCATTAATAATGACAATGTCTTACATCACATAATAAGTTAAAATAGTCAATCATATCTGTTTGGAAATGGTTCTAGACCTTTGGCTTGACCCTTAATTCTCTTAAACTAACAGGAAGAATAGAAACTAGAATCCTGAAAGGTGATCTTAAGTCCAAGTAGCATTGATTGACTTGTGTATGGCAAAGCCACATATATAAATTTCAGGTCCAGAGTAGGCTACCATGCCATTTTACTGGATTGATAAGTTAACTGGACAAAGGTGGAATGTATCCTGTCCATCTTAGCCAAGAATCAGACATCATACTGAATCCATTTTTTCTGTAACAGGAAGACCCAATAGATACCTGACTCTGAGACTCTTCATAGATGAAAAGGTGCTACTGCTTAAAAAACCATTCAATACCTCTTGGTCTCTTTTGACTCCTTGGGAGGTGTTTGATCTTGACTTTTTCTCTTTCCCACAATGTTTCTGCAAAATTAGAAATACAACATGATCTTTCTTCCCAGTTCTCTCCTCTTCCTCACTCTTCTTGAGAATCTCCATAGACACATCCATGTCAAAGAAGTCTTTAGCAACTGCTTCTATGATGCCTTGACCAGGAGAAAAATACAATCATGAGAGATGGCTGATGCTAATTCAGGTAAAGTCTACTATATACAAGGAACTGCCTGAAATGTTAGAAGACAGAGAAAAGGAAGAACAAGGGGATACTGTGTTCACACAAGTAAATAAAAGGGACAGGAGCAACAACTGGTCTTATGATTTCATTGAAGTAGGGAGCTTCCAGTTATGCAAACTCCCTCCACCAATGTAGGCTTGTATCTATTCTGCACCTTAGTCTTAGACAACTGCCTAGAATACTGAGAGGCCAAGTAAATGTCAAAGTCAACATTTGAGCACAAGACTTCCTAGCTCTGAAAAATATACAAAATAATATCAAAAGGAAAAGGGTGCTAACAACTAGGGAAGAGGGGAGAACTAGTTACCATTGTTTGTAGAAGGTAGCACCTAAATTGTACTTCCTGAGATTATTGAAATTATTATTTATAATACTAATAATAATGATGATGAATTTTTTAGTACTTTAAGGTTTTTATAATACTATCTATTTATAATTTTATCTCATTTACAATTTATCTCAATTTATAATACTATTTCATTTGTTTCTTACAACAACCCTGGGAAGTAGGTGCTATTATTATCTTCATATTACAGTTGAGAAAACTGAAACAGAAAGAGGTTAAGGGACTTTCTCAAGGTCACACAGCTAGTAGGTGACTGATGCTGGATTTGTACTCAGCTTCTTAACTCTAGGGCCCTGTATTCTCTCCACTGTGTAACCCCAGTGCCAAAAGGAAATTACATCAAACAAACTGGAAAGATAGGAGGCAATCAGACTGGGGAGGTCTTCAAATGCCAGGCTGATGATTTTTGTAATTTTTTTATACTACAGGCAATTTGAGAACTCATCAGTATTTGGAAGGGGAAGAAGAAAAAGATCTACATTTTAAGAATATATATTTCATATCTGTGAGGAGGCTGAATTTGAGATGAATGGGTTTTTTGGGGAGAAGAAGGGAAGCAAAGAGACTCATTAAGAGGCCACTGAACAATGAGAATTTGACATGCTCTTTTCTCCCAGTCCTCTCCTCTTCCACACTTTTCTTGAGAATCTCTCCATAGTTATATAAGTGAGAGATAATAAAGATCTGATGCCAAAACAAATCATGAAATAATAAAGTCACAACTCTCCAGAATTCATAAATCAGATCCAGCATTCAGACAGGACTCCCCTACCAATCAAGAGGAACAACTGATCAATCAGCAACCATGTATTGATTTCATGCTAAGGTCAGAGCAGGCATGGAGGTTGTGCTCTGTTCCCTCAGGAGACTCATTAAGAGTCAGACAAATGGACAAGACTGCTGAATGTTCATGCTCAGGGGACATGGTTGGGGGAGCGAAGGGGAGAAACCACAAACAGACCCTCTTCAATCTGCTTTGTTGAAGTTTCAGGTCTTGACCTGTCACTGTGTTTCCAAAGGTTTATTGGATCACATGGTTTTTGTCTTAGACTCTCTGACTCTCCATTACATTCTTTGTTAATACTAGAGTTTAAAGCAATCTTACAAAGAGGCTCCAAAAATTCATATAACTATTTTTTACCACCCCTTAGAATTTTTTCAGTAAAATAATGAGTCCCTAGGTTGCACTTTTATCAAAATTCTTACTTGCCTGTAGTCTAATTTCTTTCAGATTTGAAACTGTGGATCAGAATAATGTTCACAGTTGGTCTGAATCTCACACTTGAAGCACTGTACTTCAAAGTTGACTCTGATGCAGAAAGAGCCTTTAATCATATGTTGAGAACTTAAGATGGTTTTATCATTCAACATCTAATATCCTATATCAGAATTTTAAAAAATTATGATATGGTATTTATTCTTTCAAAACAAGAACCAAGCAACAGCTAGGTGATGCAGTGTATAGAGCACTGGTCTTGAAATTAGGAGTACCTGAGTTCAAATCCAGACTCAAACACTTACTAATTACCTTGCTGTGTGACCTTGGGACTCTTTTGCCTTAAATAAAAAAATTAAAAAAAACAAGAACCAGAGGTATAAAATCCAAGGACAAAATGAAGTTATTCCACCTTTTGACACTAGAGAAACTTTAATTAAATGCATATTTATTTATGGGAGAGAAGAGGTGGTTCCTGAGAAGTGCTCTATAAAATTTGGAGATATCACTAATCAGAGACATGAGCAAAGAGAAAAATAGAAGGATGAAAACAGATGGCAATCTCCCAAAGAATATGATTAACAAGGTTTGGAAGATGATAAAGTTAGATTACCACTATGTCAATGATAAGGGATATTTCCTGATTTGAGAGGCACTCAACAATTCTTTTTTTAGGTTTTTGCAAGGCAATAGGGTTAAGTGGCTTGCTCAAGGCCACACAACTGGGTAATTATTAAGTGTCTGAGGCCGGATTTGAACTCAGGTTCAAATTTGACTCCAGGGCCGGCACTCTATGCACTGCACCACCTAGCTGCCCCTCAACAATTCTTTTTAAAAATTTTTATTTACTTAATTTTAAATTTATGGACTAAAACAAGCATGTCCATAACATAGTATAATAAAAATGATGATTGCACATGAAACTGCAAATCTCTTATGAACAACTTGCTTTTCCTTTTAATTATATAATAAAGTTATCATGCAAAAATTTCTCCCCTCTCCACCCCCTCCAAGGATTCAATTCTCAAAGAATAGTCACCCTGAACTCCTACCTGGGACAATGTGGCACAGACCTCTTCTATCAGAGTAGTAATGAAGAAGCATTGTCCCATCTGTCCTTTTCTCCACTCTAAATGATGGTGCATTCATTTCCTAAGTGAAAAAAAAAAAAACACATTTTCCTCCATCAACCTAATCTTGTCTAAATCACCTTTTGAATCATTTCTAATTATATCATATAGTAGAATAGTCCTAAAATCCTACTTCTATGGATCATTGCAATCTCTGATAACACTCCTGTGCCTGTGATTTTAGGTCAGTGATACACCAGGAATTCTTAACTTGATCTCTCAATGTTCTTGGTACAATAAGCCATAACAAGTCCCTAATCAGAATATAGTACTGTCCTGGCCTCGGAGAATGAGAATATGTCTAGAAGAGTCCTGAACGAGAACCCATTTGATAGTAACTCCTTTTTCACATGGAAAATTCAACTCAGGGCTACAGCAATATTGTAATGCAAGAATAATGAGAGAAAGTTGAGGGGTGTGTGTGTGTGTGTGTGTGTGTGTGTGTGTGTGTGTGTGTGTGTGTGTGTGTGTTTCAGTCTGTATTCTGATACTATCAGCTCTGTCTCAGATCACATTCTTTATCATAAGTCCATCATAGAAGTTACTTCCATTATTTTTCCTCAGTTGTTGCTGCTGATTGCAATTCCCTCCATCCATTCCTCCCCATTTCCATATATTATATTGTCTCTCTCCTTTCACTCTGTCCCTCTTCTAAAATGCGCGGTAGGGTAGCTGAGTGGTACAGCTGTCAGAACACTGGCCCTGGAGTCAAGAGGTTCCAAGCCACATACCACCCCAGAGACCCAGCAACCACCCAGCACCATGGTCCCCAACAGGCCACCCAATCCCAGCACTTTGCAAAGAGTAAAAAAAGAAAATGTATTATATATGACTGTTCTCTCCTATGATCTACCCTCTCCTCTATCACCCACATCCTCCCCTTCCCCCATCCCCCTTCTCTCCTTTTTACTCTAGATGTCTATACTCTATTGAGTGTATATGTTGTTTCCTCTGTGAGCTGTTCCCTCATTCCTCCTTGCCTTCCCCCCACTCATTGTTTTTTTTTTTTTAGGTTTTTGCAAGGCAAATGGGGTTAAGTGGCTTGCCCAAGGCCACACAGCTAGGTAATTATTAAGTGTCTGAGACCAGATTTGAACCCAGGTACTCCTGACTCCAAGGCCGGTGCTTTTATCCACTACGCCACCTAGCCACCCCTCCCCCACTCATTGTAAAAAAATATCTTTATATGAAATATCTTAGCCTATTCCACATCTCTTTTCTCTTTCCCCAGTACATTTTCCTTTTAGCCATTGACTCCATTTTTACAATATAACTTCAAATTCAGCTCTCTCCTGTGCTTCATCTATAAAAGCTCCTTCTACCTGCTGTATTAAATGAGAAGGTTCATGAGTATTATCAGTATCATTTTTCTATGCAGGAATACATGCAGTTCAACATCATTAAGTCCCTCATAATTTGCCCTTCTCCTCCACTCCCTATGCTTCACCTAAATCCTGTCCTTGAAGGTCAAGCCTTCTGTTCAGCTCTGGTCGTTTCAACAGGAACATTTGAAATTCCCTTGTTTCACTGAAAATCCATCTTTTCCCCTGGAAGAGGGCATTCAGTTTTGCTGGGTAGTTGACTCTTGGTTGCATTACAAGCTCTTTTGCCTTCCGGAATATTATATTCCAAGCTCTACGGGCCCTTAATGTAGTTTCTGCTAACTCCTGTGTGATCTTGACTGCAGCTCCATGATATTTGAATTGTGTCCTTCTGGCTGCTTGTAATATTTGCTCTTTGACTTGGGAGTTCTTCAACTTAGCTATAATATTCCTGGGTTGGTTTTTCTTTTTGGATCTCTTTCCAGGGAAGATTGGTGGAGTCTCTCAATTTCTATTTTGCCCTCTACTTCTAGGATATCAGGGTAATTTTCTTGTAGGAATGCTTTAAAAATGAGGTCAAGGCTCTTTTCCTGATCATGACTTTAAGGTATCCCAACATTTTTTTAAATTATCTTTCCTGAATCTGTTTTCCAGATCAGTTGCTTTTTTCAATGAGATGTTTCATATTTTCTTCTAATTTTTCATTCTTTTGGTGCTGAAATATTGTGTCTTGATTTCTCATAAAGTCATCAGATCCTTTAGCTCTATTGTATATCTGAAGGATTTGTTTTCCTCAGAGAGCTTTCTTATCTCCTTTTCCATCTGGCCAACTTTGCTTTTTAAAGCATTCTTCTCCTCAATAACTCTTTGAACTATTTTATCCATTTGACCTATGCTGGTTGTTAACATGTTATTTTCTTCAGCATTTTGGGGGATCTCCTTGATTAAGCTGTTGACTTAGTTTTCATGTTTTTCCTGCATCTCTCTCCATTATTTTATTTTCAAAATCTTTTTTGAGTTCTGTCATAGCCTAAGACCAACTTCTATTTTTCTTGGAGTCTTTAGATGCAGAACCTTGTACTTCCTCATCTTCAGATTGAGTATTTTGGTCCTCCTTGGGATCATAGACAAAGTATTTGTCAATGATCAGGTTCCTTTTTTTCTTTTTACTCATTTCCCCAGACTGTGACTGGTTTTTGCGGTGCTTCCTGAGCTTTTGAGCTTTATTGGGACATCCCCACAAGGACCTCAGTGTGTGAGGCTCTGACTTCTCTCCTGGTCTGTGAATGACCACAAGCTCACCACTCTGCCATGGGGCCTAGAACAGGATATGGACAGAGGACAGACTTTGGAAGTCTCCCTCCACTCCCTTACCTTCAGCGGGCTGAGCAGTCAGGGTGTAGCTGCCTAGAGGCTCCTGCTTGCTGACTCCACGGGCCTGCTTCCATTTCCTGAATCTGGGTTGTGGCCACACTGAGGGCCTGGGCTTCACGCTATGCTTGGTGATCCCTGGTGCAGGTCAGGAAACCACTTCTGCTGCCTGGAGTCACAGCTCCCAGGAGCCCTGGGGCTGTTCTCAGGAGGCTGAAGTTTCTTCACTCTGGCAGGGCCACCCCTCTAACCTTGCGGAACAGAGTTTTTCCACCATTTTCCAGGTTACCTTTGGCTGGAGAACTGTCTCATTAGATCTTTCTGTGGGTTCTGTCTCTCGAAAATTTAGAGTCATAATTTTAAGATTTTTGAAATATTTTGGAGAGAGCACCTAGGAGAGGCTCTTCTGTCATCTTGACTCAGCCCCCCCCCCCAGAGGATAATTTGAATAAATTAGCAGTTAAATAAAGGATTCTGTATTTTTCCTAGAGAAACTTAAGGGGCTGGAGTTATAAAAATGTCTAGTAATTTCTATTAGACAGAAGAGGAAAAAATACTTTAAATCTAAGTTTCCAAGGGAAGATATCAAATCTTCTTTTGTTGAAAATTGTATTACTGGAAATGACCTTCCAACATACCTAGCCTGTTTAAAAAAAACCTATAAAATGTCCTTATCTTTCCAAAGATCCAATCAATAGATTTATATAGTAAGGGAGGACAAGGATAGCAAGAAAAGTCCACTCTTGAGGAAGATGCTTGCCAGATTTGCATGTCTAGCCCTAGTATTTTTACTGAGCTATAGTCAAACATCTCCAACTGTCTCTTGAACAAATGGATGTCCAATAGGCATCTCAAACTTAACATATCCAAAGTAGACATGTTGATAGATCTGTTCTACAAATCTCACTCATCCTCGACTCTTTACTCATACTCAAATTAAGTCAATAAACATTTTAAGCATCTACTATTTGTCAGATAGAGTAAAGTAGAAGACAGTACCTACCTTTGCAATCTAATGAGTGAGACAACATGCAAATAATTATGTGAAGACAATATATAGTCAGGATAAATTTGAGACAGTCTTAGCGAAAAGGCACTAGTATGAAAGTTGATAGGTACAAGATTTCTTGCAGAAGGTGGGATTTTAGCCGGAAACTGAAGGAAGTTAAGGAAACCAGGAGCTGGAGTTGAGGAAGGAGAGAATTCTAGGCACATTGATTGAGGGACATGCATCAGGAAATAGAGTGTGTTGTAATATTTGTTCTTCATTCTTGAATAAGACCATGACATCAGGGGGGAGTTAATGCTATGACAAGCAAGTGAATTGGATTTGAGTGAAGGGGTGCTGTGCTACCTGAATTGGATTTGGGGGCTTGCTATGCTAAATCACCAGCCTCATTTTCTCCTCCAAAGCTATCTGGGTCCAGTAGCCAGATATGGATTAGGATGACTGGAGACAGTCCTGGATATGAGGGAATGAGGGTTAAGTGACTTGCTCAAGGTCACATTGCTAGAAAGTGACAAGTGTTTGAGGCTGTATTTGAACTCATGTCCTCCTGACTCAAAGGTCAATACTCTATCCACTGCATCACATACTATAGCAAAGAAGCCAGTATCACTGGATTGTAGAGTATGTGAAGGGGAATAAAGGTATAGGAAAACTAAGAAGGTAGAAGATCAAAGTTATGAAGAGCTTAAAAATCAAATATGGGATTTGATATTTGATTCTGGAGACAAGAGGGATCTACTGGAATTTATTACTTTTGTTGTTTGGTCATTTCTGACTCTCCATGACCTCATTTGGAGTTTTCTTGGCAAAGATACTAGATTGGTTTGCCATTTCCTTCTCCAGCCCATTTTACAGATGAGGAAACTGAGGCAAACAGAATAAAGTGACACTTTTGAACTCACAAAGATGAGTCTTCCTGACTTCAGGTCCAGCACTCTATGCACTGTACCACCTAGTTGCCCCTGATTTATTAACTGAGGTGCGGGTAATATGATCAGATTCAAGAAAACAATTTAGAGGCAGCTAGATGGCAGAGCAGATAGAGCCCCAGCCCTGGAGTCAGGAGGTTCTGAGTTCAAATCTGACCTTAGACACTTAATAATTGCCTAGCTGTATGACCTTGGGCAACTCACAACCTCATTGCCTTGCAAAAGCAGCAAAAATAAAAAGAACTCAATTTAATAGCTCATTTTTCATGTATAATCTGTTTCCAAAGTTTGACATTTCTACCTTCATAATATTTCTATATCCTTTACTCCATTCACATAGTGACCACCATGTTGTAGACTCATCCTTTCTCATCTAGACTAGAGCAATTTTCTGGCTGAACTTGCTACTTTAAGATTCAAACCAAATTTCTCCTTTCCCAGGAGGCCCTTTTTGGTTTCCCTCAATAACTAATGCTTACTCTCTTAAAATTATCTTCTTTTTACTCTGTATTTAGCCTCAATATTTTGAGTTATTTATATGTTATCTTCTCCATTACAGTGTGTATTCCTAGAAGGTGAGAACTTTTTGTTTATTTCGTCTTTCTTTATATCCATGAGAATAGCACAATGTTTGGAGTATCCTAAGCCTTTAATAAATGCTTACAGATAGGCTAATTGTTCTCCTTATCTCACTTTGATTCAATTCATTTAAGTCTTCCTAAGATTTTGTTTTGTTTTGTTTTGTTTTTAGTTTTTTTGCAAGGCAAATGGAGTTAAGTGGCTTGCCCAAGGCCACACAGCTAGGTAATTATTAAATGTCTGAGACCTATTTGAACCCAGGTACTCCTGACTCCAAGGCCAGTGCTTTATCCACTGCACCACCTAGCCACCCCCTTCCTAAGATCTTTAATATTCTTCTTATTCATCATATCTTTTGGCATATGGATATTCTAATACTTTTATGTACGACAGCTTGATCAGTTTCCAGTCCTATATTTCTAACTTCTCAAGCAGTGCTAAGTATCTGATGTCATAGCCACAGTACTAGGTTTCAAGGGTATAAACACAAAATGATATTATCTCTACCCTCAAACAGAAGGTATTAAGTATTTATTAATAACTTCCATGTGACAGGCCCCACTCCTGAAACATGGCCTTTTCATGGTTGAAGTCTTATTTACTTCAATGAAACTAAGAGCAAGGCCATTCAAGATTATTAAGATAGATAGTTCAGAAATGGAAGAAAACAATAGAATGGGAAAGACAAGAGATCTTTTCAAGAAAATCTGAGTTATCAAGAGAGTGTTATATGCAAACATGGACATGATAAATGACAAAAATGGTAGGGACTTACAGAAGTAGAAGAGATTAAAAAAAAGAGGTGGCAACAATAGTCATAAGAACTATACAAGAAAGATCTTAACATCACTGATAACCATAATGGTGTGATCCTAGAGAATGAAGTCAAGTGGGTTTTAGGAAGTACTGCTAATAATGTCTAGTGGAGATGACAGAATTCCAGTTGAGCTATTTAAAATTCTAAAGAATTATGCTATTATAGCGCTATACTCAGTATGACAGCAAATTTGGAAAACTCAGCAGTGGCCATTGGATTGGAAAAGTTCAGTTTATTTCTCAATCCTAAATAATGGCAGTGTCAGAGATGTTCAAAATACTGAACAACTGTTCTTATTTCACATACCAGCAAGATTATGCTTAAGTTAGCTTTCCCCAATAAGTGAATTATCAGAAGTACAGGCCTATTTTCAAAGAACCACAGGAACTAGAGACCCAAATTGCCAACATTCACTGGATTATGGAGAAAGCAAAGGAATTCCAGAAAAATGTCATCTGTTTCATTGATTACACTAAAGCCTTTTGGGGGTGGATCCTTCAGTGTGGATCACAACAAAATATGCACATCCTCAAATAATCTTATGTCCTGAGGAACCTGTATGAGGGTCAAGAAGCTATATATAGAACCAAAAATAGAATAGATAATTTGTTTAAGATTGGGAAAGGTATGTGATAAGACTGTATAATATCATTTTACTTTATTTATCTGCAGAGTAAATTAGATGAAATACCAAGCTGAATGAATCAAAAACTGGAATTAAGGTTACTAGGAGAAATATCAACAATCTTAGATATGTAGATGATACCACTCTGATGGCAGAAAATGAAGAAGACTTAAGAAGCATCTTGATGAGAAAGAGGACAGTGTAAAAGATGACTTGAAGTTTAACATTAAAAAAAACCTCAACATGCAAGTTCATGGTAACTGGTTCCATTACTTCCTGGTAAATAGAGGGAAAAGAAATGGAAGCAGTGTCAGAGTTCTTGAGCTCAAATCTGGCCTTAGACGCTTGACAATTACTAGCTATGTGACCTTGAGCAAATCACTTAACCCTGATTGCCTCCCATTTGGACTATCTCCAGTCATCCTGATTCATATCTGGCCACTGGACCCAGATGACACTGGAGAAGAAAGTGAGGTTGGTGATTTAGCACAGCACCCCCTCACTCAAATCCAATTCATGTGCATGTCATGGAATCACCTCCCTGATGTCATGGTCATCTTTGAGAATGAAGGACAAGCAGCAGCAGCAGCACCATCATCTTCACCATCTTCATCCTCATCATCTTCATCCTCATCCTCATCCTCATCATCATTCATAGGTTCAAAGATGACTGAAGATAGCAGCTACAGCCATGAAATTCAAAGAACTTTGCCCTTGAAAGGAAAGTTATGGCAAATCTGGACAGTATACTAAAAAACAGAGACATCATTTTGCCAATAAAGTTCTATATAATCAAAACTAGGATTTTTTCAGTAGTAATGTATTGCTGTAAGAATTGGTCTGTAATGATATTTGAGTGCCACAGAATCAATACTTTCAAATTGTGGTGCTGGAGAAGACTTCTGAAAGTCCCTAGGAGAGCAAGAAAATTGTAACAGTGAATACTTAAATTAATTCAGACTCTTCATTGGGAAGACAAATACTGAAGCCAAAGCTTATATAATTTGGCTATATAATGAGATTCATCAGAGAAGACCCTGATTTTGGACAAGATTAAAGGAAAAGGAGAAGAGAATGGCAGAGGATGGAATAGATACATAGTGTCATGGAAGCAATGCAATAAACTTGGGCATACTTTGGAAGATGCTAGTGGACAGAAGAGACTAGTGTGATATGGTCTACAGGGTCACAAAGAGGCAGACATGACTTAATGACTAAACAACAACTATTCTAAGCCCTTTGCAAATATATTCTTCTTCAAGACTTACAACAATTCTGTGAGGTAAGTGCAGTAACCATCCCCATTTAAAGTTGAGGAAATTGATACAGAGACAGAGATTAAATGACTTTCCCAAGGTCATGCCATAGTCACAGTCTGAAGAATGATTTGATCTTAGTTTTTTGTCATTTCTGGTCCAGTCCTCCATCCTCATTGTCATCTAACTGACTAGAGACTTTCCTTCCTTAAAATGCCTATGAGCTATGGACAAAACTAGATGTAAACACCAACATATCACCATACTCTCAGTAAATGAAGAAGGGAATGCATTTTCCTGACTTCATTCATATTAGCAGTTTAGTTGAATGCATTCTCAGTTTGGGGACTGAAAAAAAGACAGCTTTGGGTTATAAAGAGAATGAACTTCTCCATTTTACCTTTTGAAATACAGTCCTTTCTTCTTTAAAACATGAGAATGCTATGCAACTGCATACCCAGTGATCTTTAAAAACATGAATGAACTCCAAAAGGAAAGGTCCCAGAAGGGAAATTAGTTTCTTAACAGCTTGGCCAGTAATGCTGTTAGCTAATCTGAGTTGGATAGTTTCCTACACTGGCTATTGGTTCTAATAGTTTTTCTTGCCTTTTATCTGGCTACTCAACCCACTTATCATCCTGTTCCAGGCCCATGTCCCTAAAGAAAGAATTCAAACTCCCCCTCAAACCTGACTACACTCTTGTCTTTGTTCCTTCTGTAAGCTCTCCCAATGTTTACTTGCAAATCCAAATCAGTTCTAGGGGAAGAGCTTTTCCCTCATCAGAAATCTGCCTTCTTCCAGTTTTCCCTTTTTGAATTTTTGATATCCAGTTTAAAAAGACCTTAATTCTTTTCTATTCTTTACCAACCTAAGAAAGACTACTTAATTCTTGACATGATTTATTGAACATTGTGACAGTAGGAGGAGGGCAGGGAGCTCACTCTCTGCAGATGTGTTCTGGTCAGCTATCAAAATGGTGGTACTTGCTTCTTGTCAAAACATCAAACCCCAAACTATACCTGATAAGAGAGAGCAAGGTAACTGTGGAGAGCATCTAAGTTTTCAATAAACTCCATCAGATTTCCTCCCAGGGTGCGCAACATCCTGTCATAGCCAGACATCTTGCAAAACTTAAAAAAGTATTCTCCAAACATCTTCAAAATGGCTTCCATGGAGACACCTGCATGGATAAAAGTACCAATCAAGTTATCAATGAGAAGTGTTAACTTTATTGGATTAAACCAATTTTAGTGAGGGCCTTGGACACCACTGTTTAAGACCTGTATTTGACTTTCCTAGGAGGAACATTTATGTCCCTGGGGAAGGGAAATATTTTAAAATTTTGTAATTCATTTCTCTATCAGAATGGTCGCAATTATGTAAGAAATGTTGCCAGCACAATCATATTTTCAAAAATAATTTAGTTTTTACCATCCCACTTAGCAAACACCAACAAACATGAACATTTCCATTTGCAAAGAACAAAAAAGAAGATTGTTCATGAAACCATTATATCTTTATTACACACAGATTGTTTTCTTAAGTATGTACTAAATTCAGCACATTATTCTTAAACTACCTTACTTGTCTGAGTTTCCCACTAAATATCCTATTCTGTTATGTACATTTAAAAATTCTCCCATCTTATCTTGCCTTATTTTCCCCTTTCCCCTAACAACAATTCTAGACATTAGTCTTGTTCAAATATATCGCTCATTTTGCACCTCCTCTTCATCATCCATCTCTTTGTCAATTTGTGGGAAATGTTTACCCAGTGGTCCACTGGAGTCAGTATTAGTCATTGCACTGACCTACCCATATAACTATTAGATATACACTCAGAAATCAAACAGAAAGAGAAAAGAGCTATATGTACAAAAATATTTTTGGCAACACATTTTATTTTAACAAAGAATTAGTAATTAAAGAGGTGTACCAATTCTGGGAATGATTGAACAAGTTATCCTGAATAAATGTAATGGGATGCTATTGTACTATAAATAGGAAACCTGGAAAGATTTGCATGAGCTAATTTCAAATTTAAGTGAACAGAACTAGGAAAATGATTTTTGCAGTGACTACAATAATGTAAAGAAAAACAATTTTAAAAGATTTAGGAACTCCATTCAAATAAAAAGTCAATCATGCCTCCAGAAAGCTAAAGAATGCTTCATAGAACTTAGGGTGCAGAATAAGATTTATTTTTCAAGATGGACAATGCAGGAATTTCTTTATTTGACTCTGTATATTTGTTACAAAGGTTTTCTTTTTTCCTTTTGTTTTTTTTGTTGTTGTTCATAGGGGTAGTGGAAGAGAAAGAAATTAAATGCTTGTTAAAATTATAATTTGTAAGATTGTATTTATTCATTTAGTGAAGTTTTCAGGTGTAGTTCCAGATTGATTCCCAGAGTATCTAGAAATAAATATCTTCTCAGTACCTTAATAGCTGTAAGAGTCATAGGAAAAAGTTAAAATAATAATGGGTCTATGGGAAGTTTTGTCTTAGGACAAATGATTTTAGGAAAAGTCGAAAAGATGAAGGACAGAGGACTATACTGGAGGAAAAAGGAAGAAGAAGGGGAGGGGAATCACTATTACATAAATAAGTTGAAGTTATTATAGTCCCAACAGGTAGGAAAAATATGCATACCATGAAGCATACTTTCATCTGAACAGGATAAAGAAAGATTGAATACAATTATGCTATCATAATCACAGACACACTACTTAAGATAAAGCTATGATATATATAAACATAAACACAAGATGAGATAAGCAGAGAAACGTTCTTGTTTTAAAGGTTATGGATAACAAATCAATATCACTACTCTATATGTGGGTGATTCCCTAATAGCATAGTTTCTAAATACTTAAAGAAAAAAATTAATCAAATTGAAGAGAGAAGTCAAATTACAGTAATGCAAAACCTTAATATAACCTCTGTAAGACCTAGATAATTCTAATCAAAATATCAATAAGAAATAAGTTAGGGGCTTTGATAGAATTATAGAAAAATAAAAGATGATAGATCTCTGACATTGATGAATGGACATAGAAATCAGTTTTAGCACCCTTTCTTACAAAAACTTACTATGTATTAGAGCACAAAGGAAAAGTAAAAAAGCTGAAGGACAGGGGACAGATCTCACCAAAAATGTGGAAAAACAGAAATATTGATTACATCAATTACAAGGCAATTAAAAATTATATTCTATAAAGGGCCTTTAAATAATGAATTAAAAGTAATTAGAAATTAAATTACATAATACTTAAAAATTGATAGGTCAAAAAACAAATTATGCAGACAACAGAAAAATTCATCAAGGAAAGTAACAATAATGAGACAACATCAAAACTCACGGGACATACCTAAAGCAGTTTTGAGGGTAAAAATATATTTTGAAACACTTTCTCCAACCAAAAAAAAAGAACAATCCAGTATATAATTAAGAAAATCTAAACAACAAACTTCTTAAAACCCAACTAAAGAACAAAGTAGAAATTCTAAAAATTAAAAAAGTCATAAAATCGAAAGCAAAAAACCACACTGATTTGATAAATAAAGCTAGAAACTTTTAAAACAAATTAATAAAATAGATAAACAGCTAATCTGATTCTTAAAAGAGATAGAAAAATGAAGTTCTCTCAACTGAAGATGAAATAGAGGAGATTACTGGAAACTAATTTACCTGATTAAAGTTAGTTGAACAGATTAAGTACATAATATATAGAAGCAAACAAATACAGTTTTAGGGTTTGAGTAAACCCAAAGATCCTAACTTGCCTAGGTTCTGGATAGTGGACAATGCTCTCTAGATTTCCCAGTCACCAATGTTGTGAAACAAGGATGTGTCCTTGCTCCTGTGCTTTTCAGCATGATGTTTTCAGTCATGTTATCAAATGCCTTCACTGAGGATGAAAATGGCCTCAAGGTCAGCTACCATACTGATAGCAAATTCTTCAATTTGAAAAGGCTACAAGCCAAGACCAAAGTAGAGGGATGCATGATCTTGGTGCATGATCTTCTGTTTGCAGATGATTGTGCACTTAATGCTGCCTCTGAGATGCAACTAAGTATGGATCCATTTTCTCTTGCCTGTGCTCATTTTGGTCTAACAACTAACATCAAAGAAAGCACAGGTGCTCTATCAGTCAACACCAAACCATCCATATGTGGAACCATAGATTACAGCACATGGAGTTCACTTACCTTGGCAGTGTCCTTTGCAAGGAGGTACACATTGACAATGAGGTTGACATTCACATAGCTCAGTATTTGGGAGGCTCCAAAAGAAAGTATGGGAGAGAAGAGGTATTAGACTATCAAACTGAAGGTCTATTGAGCTATTGTGCTTACCTCATTTCTATATACCTATGAAACCTGGACAGTCTACCAGCACCATGTCAGGAAACAGAATCACTGTCACTTAAATTGTCTTTGAAAGATTCTAAAGATCAACTGGCAGAAGATCAGACACTGAGGTCCTTTCTCCAGCTAAACTGCCTAGCATTCCAACATTACTACAGAGAGTGAAACTAGAATGGGTTGGACATGTTAGAATGCCGGAAGTACGCTCATAAAAAGACTATTTTGTGGAGAACTCACACAGAGTAAGATCTCACAAGGGGGTCATAAGAAGCAATACTGAGACACCCTGAAGGTCTCTCTTCACAAGTTTGGAATTGATTGTGTAGCATGGGAGACATTGGCACAGGACCACCCAGCATGGCATGCCTTTATCAGTGAGGGTGCTGTGCTGTATGGGCAAGGCAGAATTGAAGCAGCTCAAAGGAAACATGACACACTTAAGTTCAAAGTATTCAGCTCAGGTGTTCACATGAATTATTTGTGCCCAACCTGTGGTAGAGCCTTCTGAACTTTTACTGGGCTGATCATAGTCGGACACACTGTAATTTGTCTCAGGCATAGTGATATCATTTTGGTCTTCTTTGATAATGAAGGACAAGAACTAACCAATCAAATATTGGGGGGAAGATTCACCATTTGAAAAAGCTTGCTAGGAAAACTGGGCATTTTAGTACATCCTCTACTTGGGTGTCAAAGTGATTTTTCTAAATTGCAAGTCTAATCATATCAGAGTACAACACACACACATACACACACACACAAACACTCACATTCATACACACAGAGGCTAAAATTCAATGGGTCCTTATCACCTACAGGATAAAAATAAAATTTGATGTTTGAAAATCAAAGCCTTTTACAACCTATCTCCCCTCTTACCTTTTCCATTTTCTTATATCTTATACTCTCTACCTACTGTTTGTCCCAGTCACACTGTCCTCCTTGCTTTTCCTTGAAGAAGGCACTCTATTCTTTTTACCCCAGACATATTCATTTACTACCCTTTATGATTGGAATACTCTTCTATCTCACCTCTGTCTCTTGCTTCCTTCAAAACCCTGGTGAGAAGCACAAAGGAACTTCTGGTTAAGATGGCAGAAAGAATTAGGCCAGTGATAAGCTTTCCTGGGTTTCCCTCAGAACCAATATTCATCAAAATCCAGATTTTATAGTGACAGAACACACCAAAGATCAGAGTGAAACATCTTTCAGCAAGTTCTGAGGGGGGGAGGGGGAAGGGGAGCATGCATGTGCCTAGGGTGAGAGCAGAGACCCAGTACACCTGTGGCAGACTGAGATCCTTGGCTGTGGGAGTGGAGTCTTTGGAGTTAAGACTTGGCTGCATGGTGGGCAAACTCCATCTTGGGTGCCCAGGACCCCATTCAGCTGAGTTGACTTGTCTGGACAGCCCAAAACTGATGGTGTGCCCGTGGCATTTCCCCTTAGGAGGGCCTGGCATTCCTGCACAAATAACCACACAACGAGAGAGTGGGTGGCTAACTTGCCCATAGATGGTCCATAGAAAGCCTTTGTTTTTTCCAGCCCAGGCAGCCTAGCCCAGTGATGGGGCTGCCTGATGGATAGCCCAGAGACTGCCCCAGGCATCCCCAGCATTGCAATGGCCTAGAGATTGGGCAATGGACCTTCCCAGTGAAGATAATCCAGAAAGAGTCTTTGATGTTCCTTATCAGTCTGGTCCACTGAGCAGCCCCTGGAGTTTCTAACATCAATGACCACCAGTCAGTAAGCAAGACTCTAGAGTTCTCAACACCCAAGGTCTTCAAGCAAGCGCTTCCCCCAAAATAAGACCCTTGGGAGAGGTAACAAAACTCAAAATTAATAAGAAATGTCAGAGAAAAGCAGGATTCATTGAACATTACATAGAGAGAAGGATGGATAAAACATAAGCTCAGAAAAGAACAGAAAGGGTGCTACATGTGAGGTTATGAAAGAGAATATGAACTGTTCTTCAGTCCAGAAAGACTTCTTAGAAAAGTCCAGAAAGAATTTGAAAAATCAAATGTAAAAATTGGGAAAAGAAATGCAAGAGAAATTTAACATCTTGCAACAAGAAGTGACAGAAGAAAACAAATCCTTTAAAAACACAATTGTGCAATTAGAAAATGATAACAGCTTTTTTAAGAATAGAATTGACCAAATGGAAAAAGAGATTTAAAAGCTAACTGAGAAAAATACTTCATTAAGAAATTAGATTGGTCTAATGGAAGCTAATGATTTCATGAGAAACCAAGAATCTGTTAAATAAAATCAAAAAAGAAAAACAGAAGGGGGGCGGCTAGGTGGCGCAGTGAATAGAGCACCGGACCTGGAGTCAGGAGGACTTGAATTCAAATGCAGCCTCGGACACATAATAATTACCTAGCTGTGTGGCCTTGGGCAAGCCACTTAACCCTTTGCCTTACCAAAAAAAAAACTAATAAAAAGGAATCTTAAAACGAAAACACCAAGGAATATAGCAATGAAACTCCAGAATTGTCAGATCAAGGAGAAAATCCCACAAGTAGTCAGAAAGAACAATTTAAATAATGAGGAGTCAGGATTACATAGGACCTGGATGCATCAATATTAAAGGATCGAAGGGCCTGGAATATGACATTCAGAGGGCAAGGGAGCTTAGATTAAAACTAAGAATCAACTATCCAACAAAATTGAACATATTCTTTCAGGGGAAAAGATGGATATTTAACAAAGATGGGTGACTTCTAAACTTTCCTGATAAAAAGAACAGAGATGAACAGAAAATTTGATCCTTAAACAGGAGACTCAAGAGATACTTGAAAAGATAAACAGGGGAAGACTGATATTCAATAAGATTAAACTAGTAATATCCATACCTGGAAAGAAGATTCTTATAATTCTTAAGAATCATAATTCTGTATAGAGGGAATGTACTTAGGCTGAAGGTCTAGACATAAGTTGATTCTGAGGGAATAATTTTAAAAAGTTAAAACATTTAAAAAGGTGGAAGTATAATCAGATGGGAGGAAAGGGGAGGCAGAATGGAGTGAATTACATCACATGAAAGGATGCAAAAGACCTATTGCAGCAGAGGAAAAGAAGGGAAAGAGCCAGGACTGCTTGAATCTTACTCTCAGTGGATTTGGCCTAAAGAGAGAATAACACATGTACTCAGTTGGGTTTAGAAATTTATCTTACCCTTCAAGTATTAGGAGGGGAAAAGGGGGGAAAGGGAAGAAGGGACTGATGGAAGGGAGGGAAAGAAGTGGAAAAGGGAAAGAGGGAAGGAAATGGAGGGTGGTTGATAGAACAAAACACCAATGAGGAGGAATAGAGTGAAGGGAGAAGAAAAAATGCATACAGAGGGGAGATAGAATGGAGGGTAATAAAAAATTAGTAATTATAACTGCAAATGTGAATAGAATGAATTTTTCCATAAAATGGATAGCAGAATTGATTGAAAACAAGAATCTTATAATATGCTGTTTACAAGAAATACATTTGAATGAGAGAGATATACACAGAGTAAAAGTGAAAGGTTGGAGCAGAATATATTATGCTTTAGCTGGAGAAAAAAAAATCAATCTTAGACAAAGCAACTGCAAAAATAGATCTCATTAAGAGGAATAAGGAAGGAAACTATTTCCTCCTAAAAGATATCATAAACAAGTAATTTTAATACTAAACATATATACATCAAGCAGTATAGCATCCATATCCTTAGAGAAGTTAAATGAGTTACAGGAAGGCACAGACAGCAAAACTCTACTGGTGGCGAACCTTAATCTCCCTCTCTCAGAATCAGATAAATTTAACCATAAAATAAACAAGAAGAAAATTAAGGAGGTGAATAGATTATTAGAAAAGTTAGATATAATGGACCTCTGGAGAAAATTGAATGGGGATAGAAAGGAATAAACATTTTTCTCAGCAACACATGGCACCTATATAAAAATTTAACATGTCTTAGGGCATTAAAAAACTTCATAATCAAATGCCAAAAGACAGAAATCTTAAATGCATCCTTTTCAGATCAAAATACAATAAAAATCACATGTAATAAAGGGTCATGGAGAGATAGACCTAAAATTAATTGGAAACTAAATAACCTAATTTTAAAGAATGAATTGGACAATAAATCATAGAAATAATAATTTCATCCAAGACAATGACAATAAGGAGACAATATAACAAAACTTATGGGATACTGCCAAAGTAATTATAGGGGAAATATTATATATCCCTAAATATAATATTTGAATAAAATAGATAAAGAGATCAGTGAATTGGGCATGCAACTAAAAAGCTAGAGAAAGAAAAAATTAAAAATTCTCAATTGAATACCAAATTACAAATTCTGAAAATCAAAGGAAAAATTAATTAAATCAAAAGTAAGAAAACTATTGAATCAATAAATAAAACTAAGAATTGGTTTTATGAAAAAAACAATAAAGTTGATAAATGTTTGGTTAATTTGATTTAAAAAAAGAAAGATGAAAACCAAATTACCAATATCGAAAATGAAAAATATGAACTCACTACCAATGAGGAGAAAAATTAAAGTAATAATTCGGAGCTATTTTGCTCAACAGTATGCCAACAAATTTCACAGTTTAAGTGAAATGGATAAATATTTATAAAAATATAAACTGTCCAAGTTGAAAGAAAAGGAAAATAAATACATAAATAATCCCATCTCAGAAAAAAATTGAACAAGCCATCAATGAACTGCCTAAAAAATATCTCCAGGGTCAGATGGATTCACAAGTGAATTCTACCAGACATTCAAGCAGCAATTACTTCCAAATCTATATAAACTATTTGAAAAAATAGGTGAAGAAGGAATTCTGCCAAATTCCTCTTATTGTAATAATATGGTGCTGATAGCTAAACCAGGAAGTATCAAAACAAAAAAATAAAATTATAGACCAATTTCCCTAATGAATATGGATGCAATAGATTTTATTTTTAAAAATTTAAATTAAAAAAATTATCAAAGTGATTATAGCAATTTATCATGAGGATAATACATTATCATCAAGGAGCATTTATACCAGGAATGCAGGGGGTTGGTTCAGTATTAGGAAAACTATCAGAAAAATTGTCTATATCAATAACAAACCTAACAGAAATCATATGATTATTTGACTAGATGATGCAAAAAGCTTTTGATAAATACAGCACTCATTCCTATTAAAAACATTAGAGAGTATAGGAATAAATGATAAACTAAAACTATCAACAAGTATTATATAAAATGAGGATAAGTTAGAAATATTTCCAATAAGATCAGGGATGAAACAAGGATATCCATTATTACCACTTCAATATCGTATTAAAAATGGTAGCTTTAGCAATAAGAGAAGAAAAAGAAATTGAAGGAATTAGAATAGACAATGAATCAAAACCCTCAATCTTTGCAGATGATAAGGTATGTTTAGAGAAGTCTAGAAAATCATCTAAAAAAACCTACTTGAAATAATTAGCAACTTTAACAAAATTTCAAGATATGAAATAAACACACATAAATCCTCAGTATTACTATATATTAATGACACAGAATCAAAAGATAGAGAAATTCCATTTAAAGTAACTGTAGAGAACTTAAAATACTTGGGAGTCTGCCTGCCAAGGCAAACTCGGAAACTATATGGAAACAACTATAAAAAACTTTTCACACAAATAATATCAGATCTAAATAACTGAGCAAATGTCAATTCCTCAGGGGTAGGATAAGCTAATATAACAAAAATGACAATTCTACCTATATTAAATTATTTATTCACTGCCATACCAATCAAACTTCCAAAAAATTTATTTTATTGAACTAGAAAAATAGTAACTCAATTCATATGGAGGGACAAAAAGGTCAAGAATATAAAGGGAATTAATGAAAAAATGCAAAGTAAAGTGGCCTAGCCATACTAGATCTAAAATTATTTTATAAAGCAGCAGTCATCAAAACTGTTTGGCACTGGTTAAGAAATAGAATCGAATCGATGGATATGTGCAAAAGAAGCAGCAGTAAATGACTATAGTAATCTACTGTTTGATAAACCCAAAGATTGCAGCTTCTGGGATAAAAAGTCACTTTTTGAACTGCTGTGAAAACTGGAAGAATGTATAACAGGAACTAGGCATAGACCAACAGCTCACACTCTATACCAAGATACGGTTGAAATGGGTAGAGGATTTATACATAAAAGGTAATATTATAAACCAATCAGGAAAACACGGAAAGTTTACCTGTCAGATCTCTGGAAAGGGGAGCAATTCAATACCAAAGAAGAGATAGAGAACATTGTAAAAGACAAACTGCATATTTTTGATTATATGAAATTAAAAAGTTTTTGCACAAACAAAACCATTACAACCAAGATTAAAGGGAATATAATATGTTGGTAAACAATTTTTACAACTTGTGTCTCTGACAAAGGACTCATTTCTAAAATATATATAGAGAGAATTGAGTCAAATTTATAAGAATACAAATCATTCCCCAATTGATAAATGGTTGAAAGATGTAGAAAGGCAATTCTCAGATGAAGAAATCAAAACTATTTATAGTGATATGAAAAATTGCTCTAAATCACTATTGATTAGATAAATACAAATTAAAACAACTCTAAGGTACCACCTTCCATCTATCAGATGAGCCAATATGACTACAAAGAAAAATGATCATTATTGGAACATATGTGGGGAAACTGGGATACTAATCATCGTTGATGAAGTTTTGAACTGATCCAGTCTTTCTGGAGAGCAATTTGGAATCATGCTCAAAGGACAATAAAACTGTGCATGAACCCTTTGATCCAGAAATACTACTACTAATTCTGAATCCTGAAAAGGTCACAAAAATGGGTAAAAATCCGACATATATACAAAAATATTCATAGCAGCTCTTTTTGCAATGGCAAAGAATTGGAAATTGAGGGGCTTCAATTGGGGAATGGCTAAACAAATTACGATATATGTATGTGATGGAATACTATTGTGTTATAAGAAATTGTGAATGTTGGGACTTCAGAAAAAAACTGGAAAGACTTGCATGAACTGATGCTGAGTGAAGTGAACAGAACCAGAAGAACATTATATACACTAACATAGGGTGATTATCAAGGTGATTGTCAAAGGTGGATTTCTTCATTTCGACAGTGCAATAATCAAAGAAAAATTCTGAAAGATTTGTGATAGAAAATGCCATCCATATACAGAGAAGGAACTGTGGAGTTTAAATGAAGACCAAAGCTTACTATCTTCAATTTTTAAAAGTTGTCTTATTGAATTATATCATTTTTTTATATCTGAAGTTTTTTTTCTTCCATTTGGATTTGATTCTTCTGTTACAACATGATATAAATGTAGAGGCTATATTAGATTGCTTTCTGTCAGGGGGAAGGGGGAAGGAAAAGAAGGGGGGGGAATGTAAAATTCAAAACCTTGCCAAAAAAAATGATTGATAAAAATTACTGTTGCTTGCAGTTGGAAAACAAATAAAATATTTTAAAAGAAATTTTTTAAAAGATACAGCTGAAATCCTACCTTCTACAGGATGCCAATCCTCTTCATTCTAGTGTCTTTACTCTGCTAATTATTTGTCTTGTATGTAGTTTTTTGGGTAAATGGTTGTTTGGGTATTTCTGCCGCCCCCTCCCCCAACTCATTAGCCTGTGAATTCCTTGAGGACAAGGACAGTCTTTGACCTTTCTTTGTATTCTCAGTTCTTAGTGCACTGGTATATAGTAGACATTTACTAAATGTCTATTACCTACCTGATTAGATACCACAATACAAATTACTATAAATACTTTTGCACATAAATAAATACTTTTATATATTTACATATTTATAAATACACTATAAATACTTTTCCCTCTTTCTTTGATTTCTTTGGGTATAGTGCTAGTAATGATATAGCTGAGCGTTTTTTGACAGTCTTTCTCCTAAATAAATGATGGTATATGAATATAATGAAATATTATTTTGCTGTAAAAATATTGAAATGGTCAATTTCAATGGAAACTAGGAAAACTACCATGAACTGTACAAAGCTAAGTGAATAGAGCTAGGAGGAACAATTTATACATTTACAGCAACATTAGAGAGAAACTAATTTTGAAAGACTTCAGAATTCTGATTAATGAAATGAGAAACTACAAGTCCTAGAGAAAGATGATTGAAACATGCCACTCACCTGACAGATAAGTGATGAATTTAAGATGTAGAAAGAGATATATTTCCAAATATGAATAGTGTAGGTATTTGTTTTGTTAAACTATACATCTATATATTGGAGGGAGGGGAGGACAGTGGAAGGGACAAATTAATTTTAGAAAGAAAAAACAATATTGATGCTATGATACACCATATTAACTTCAATATAATTTATTTTTCTGTGGTCGTGTTACTCTAAAATAAAATTCAGTACTGAATTATAATGCCAAGAAAGAATGGTAAAAATACACTGTATTATCTTACTACTAAAAACCCTTTATGATGTAAGACTACCATTAGTATATAAATAATATATATAAATGATAGCATTTTATCAAGAATGAATAGGAACCATTAATTAAAAAATAAAGTTTTGAGAGTACAAGATTTAAAATGGATGCCATTTGCATTTTAAAATCACTGTATTGTTTAAAAACACATAAGTTGTGCATTAAAAAAATTTTTTTAAAAAGAATCATAACTGCTGGATCAATCTCCTCTTCAGCAATTGTAATTATCATTTTTGTCAACTTTGTCAATCTAATAAGAATATGTAGTGGGAACTCAAGAGTCATTTTCATTTTATTTCTTTTGATTACTTTTGATTTGAAGGATTTTTAAAAGCTTACTTTTCTTCTTTTGAAGAATGACTTGTTCTTATATATTTGAATGAGTTCCATATACATATATATATATATATGTATTAAATATCAGAAATGTATTAGATATTCTATGAACATCTCATTTGTTAAAGAAGGGCTATCTTTTTGTGAAGTCCTAATCTGAATGCTGGAGTTTACTGACATTTCTCTTTGAATTTCTTGATCATTATTTCATGTGGTACCCTTTTTATATCATTGCTAAAGTTAGCAAAAAAGATACATGCTCCAGAATTTAGGGACTAATTTACTAAATGTCTTTTTCAGAAATGAAAATTGATAAGTCTTGATAGGGATATATGTAGATATAGATATGCAAATGCATATATAGGTAGGTATGTATATGTATGTATGTATGTGTGTGCTTTTAGACATAAGAAGAAATTTTCTCAGGAAAACACCTCAAAAAATAATTTGTAAATGTGTGACTGATGACTCTGAAGTGATTCCTAAAACCCCATTGGAGGGATACCAGTTAAAATGTAACAAATGTAAGATAAACTGTAATCTATTTGGACAATATGCTTTCCTTGGTGCCACACTGTATGTAATACTGACTCCTAGACCATATCTGGTACCCCAAAGCAACTCTGGGAATCCCATGAATACCCCTAGATCTCCACACCTGGATGGAGAAGGGATTGGAACCTGAGAGCCTATGAGAGTGACTTCATTCTTGACTGAGATTAGCTGAGTGGACACCTCACCACACCCTTGGGTTCCAAGATACTTTAGGTTGGAGTCAGGTGTACCCCAGAAGTTTCCCCTTACCAAAGAAGTCTCCTGGATTTGGGGGGGGGGATGTATGAAGGATTAACAATCAAAAGGAAACCCTTTATATGGTCCTTAGCAGGGAAAATTCCAAACCTGGACCCTCAAGAGGCTTAGCCGCCCTAGTGAGTTGGTGAGGGTCACAGCCTTGTCAATTGTGTGCTGCCTTACTCAATATCTTTGGCCACAGTGCCCCCTACTGGCTTGTCCCATCCAATCAAAAGCCATTGATCATGTATCGTATTCCCATTTCTTATAATACCAAGTAATTGTGTCCCTTCTCATCTTTAAAAGGGAGGCATGTGAATAATCAGTCTGTATTTGTTAGAGGTGAATGACACTTTACAAAAAGTATTAGTCAAACCAAACCAGGAAATGTAGGGAAGATATGAAGGATAAACAATTGCCTCAATTCTCTAACTGGTGGAGGCTTAGCCAGATGCAGACAGGAATCTAGTAGTTCTCCTAAGCTACCTGACGACTCTCTTAGGAGAATTGAATGAGCTTATATTAAATTCCTATCCAAATCCTAGCCAGTGCTTATGAGTCCCTGGATGGGGGAACTCTTGAAAAGTGTTCTGTTCCTTCCTTCCTCCCTCTCCCTGACCCTTCCTCCTTCTCTCTGTCCCCAGTTTGTCCAGGCTGAGAGAAAACAGCTGTGCTTCCTGATGGACTGTGCTACTCTAAACAGGTGCACCTCATTACCTGCCAAGGAAAGCATATATAAGAAAGTAGGCCTCCCCTGCTCCCTAGGATCTGTCTCATGAGGTGTTTGCTGACTGGAAGCCAAGCCAGTTTAAAGCTACAAAGCTGTTCTGTGAATACAGAATTTTTTGCTTGTTTTTCCACCTAAAAAATCTATTTGTTGTTGGTTGGTCATTTCAGTCGTGTCTAACTCTTTGTGACCCCTTTTGGAGTTTTCTTGGCAAAGATACTGGAGTGGTTTGCCATTTCCTTCTCTAATTCATTTTACAGATGAAGAAACTGAGGCTTCTCTTTGACTCTCTCTCTATATATATAGGCAGCAGTGATGGCACCATTTACCCAATCTGCCATCTTCGAAATCTCTTATTGACTCTTCTTCCACACCTCTAAAACAGAATCAGTTATACAGCCCAAACTCCTGTACCTCTTTGTCAGTGAGGAGAACTCCCCTATGCCTTGGCACTCCCCAGAGTACATCACAACTCTTCTTCATTTTCACCCATGCTCTTCAAAAAGTGGACATGACCGGGGCGGCTAGGTGGCATTGGGGTGGCGTAGTGGCATAGTGGATAAAGCACTAGCCCTGGAGTCAGGAGTACCTGAGTTCAAATCCAGCCTCAGACACTTAATAATTACCTAGCTGTGTGGCTTTGGGCAAGCCACTTAACCCCATTTGCCTTGCAAAAACCTAAAAGAAAAGAAGTGGACATGACCAAAGATAGCAATTACCCTTCTTTAGCCAACCTGGTCAAAAGCCTGGCTAGTCCTTGAATGAGTGGCATATGGTCTATCCCTGGAATTAGACTTGAAACTTTCTAAGCTAAAAGTCTTGGGGGAGGGGGGAATGAAGGACTTTAGGGTAATTTAGGACTTTGAGGATGGAAGGAGTTGTTTCAACTAAAGGATTAGAAAAAGTTTCATGAATTTAACCTTAAAGGAAAAAAAATTCAAAAGTCAAAAGGGAATATATCCAAGAATGGGAGAATTCAGAACAATATCAGAGAATGATGAAAAGTCAGACTTCACTGAAATTTAGATGCTATGAAATGGAATAGAATAAAATGATGCTGGAAAGATAAGATAGGATCAGAATATTGAAGACCTCCAAATGCTTTTGGAGTTTGTATTTTTTCCATAAATAAAAGGGAGACAAAGAAGACTTTTGCTCTCTACAAAAGTGAATGGTTAAACCTACACATTAGGAAGATTATCTTAATAGCAGCATGAAGAGAGCATGGATTAGAGAATGAAGAAACTGGCACTAGAGACCATTTAAAAAGCTATAAAAATCTAGGAGTTAAGTGATGAAGGGCCTAATTAGCATTATGTGAAATGGGGAGAAGAAAAAGGGATACTGATGAGAGAGATATTGATATGGTGGAACCAATAGGAAATGAAAACTAAATAAATATGCTAAGAGATGGAATGGTGCTGATATTTCAAGACTGAGTGACTGGGAAAACAGAAATGTTATCAATGGAAATAGGGAAAGTTGGAAGAGAAGGATTTAAGAGGGAGTGTTTAGTTCAGTTTTGAACATGATAAGTTTAACATACCATCAGACTAGATGGCAAGTAGAAATGACTAGCAGGTAGTTGTAGATACAAGCCTGGAAGATAGGAGACTGATATGGAAGTCATCTGAAAACAGATGGTAATAGAAGAATAAGGGTGAAAGATATCCCCATGGTAAAGAATTTAGTAAGTGGAGAGGAAAAAACTGACATCCAGAAAAAGAACTGATAGACAGAAATATGTATAGAATTATTTTGCATGTATATACACACATATTTGTGTCTAATGGTAGCCATCTCTAGGGCAAGGGGTGGGGAAGGAAGAAAGAAGGGAAAAAAAGAAATTTACATGATAACTTTATCATATAGTTAAAAGGAATAGTTAGTTATATATAATAGGTTTGTAGTTTCTTATGCAATTCTTTTTTTAAAACCATATTGTTATGCAAATGCTTGTTTTATTCCATAAATTAAAAATAAATTAAACAATTGTTTAAAATTATAGGTGCAAAAGAAAGTGAAGAGAAGGACCCCAACAGAGACTATGGGAACACCCAAATTCAGGAGTTGTAAGTATACAATAAAACAGTAAGGAAGGTTGAAAAGGATGAGCCAGATCAGCAGAAGAACCACATGAGAAAAAAAATCATGGAAAGCAAAGGAGTAAGAAAATGTTACTATTTTCCTTTCATTTTTTTGCTAGCTTCATTTAACCAAGTATCTAGTAAGTGCTTACTATCTACTAGGTTCAAGGGATTCAAAAACAAATGCACAACAGTCCCTGAACTGAAGGAGCTTTGTGTGACCACTTTATGGTGATTATCCACCCCCCAAACTCAGTATGTGCCTGTCTACTGACAGTCAAGCATCCTGTATTCATCCACAAACATAATTTCCTATGGAAATTGAATTCAAATAGTCCAGTATGTTTTGGATATATGTTCATGCTATCATTTCTTCAGTATTCTACTGAAAGAACTAGAGGACTCAATGCTATTTGTTCAGTTGCCATTTCCCTTTCAGATATGGTCAGGCTTATTGCTCAAAAGCATTTGACTACTGGATTCTTAGCAGTTCTAGTATGGGTTGCCATAGCTATGGCAAATTACCGTGAGTGTGTGTGTGTGTGTGTGTGTGTGTGTGTGTGTATTTTACCATTTCAATCCACTAATAACCTACTTATGTGCTAAGTAGGCATTTATTCATATACAGAATAATTACTTATGAAATGCTCAGAGTGCCATCTGGTCCTGTCTTGAACTATGCTAATCAGAAAGCATCCTGTTGCAGTGGCCTTGAAAAACCTCAACAGCTGCTTAAAAGTAGTAGACTGAGGTCCCAGAACATTTTTTGTACCAGCAGAGTAGACAATGCAACTTAATTATAATGATAACGACCTTTATACAACAGCTCTCTCTGTTGATCTTAATATTCTTTATAGTTAACTGCATTGTAAGTGGATTCAAAAACCCCAGAAATCAGATCTGTTTGATATGTATCAACCTTCTTTGTGGAGCTCAAATCTTTTTTTTTTTTACAGCACACATATATATTGCTTTACATATACCATTCACCATTTATGAGATCAATAGAATGCAACTCATAACCCATCTCTGAATTAGTAATTAATCCTAAGAAGTTACCAGAAGCACAGAGAGGTTAAGAGTCAGAAGAAGGATTTGAACTTGTACCTTCCTGACTCCAAGCTTTGTATTATGACTCTTTTCATAGATGAGGAAATTGAGCCCCAGAAAAATGATGAGATGTGCCTATGGATTCATGGGCTATTTAAATCAAAGGTAGGATTTGAACCCAGAACTTGATAGATAATTCTCCTTAATTTTGGTCATTTAAGATCAGTGGAAAGCAAGAGCTATCTTAAGTTTTATGGAAATCAATATTAAAAAGACAAAAAAAAGCAATAGTATCTCTTAGAAACCTTTTTTTAAGGTTTTTGCAAGGCAAACGGGGTTAAGTGGCTTGCCCAAGGCCACACAGCTAGGTAATTATTAAGTTTCTGAGACTGGATTTGAACGCAGGTACTCCTGACTCCAGGGTTGGTGCTTTATCCACTACACCACCTAGACACCCGTCTTGGAAACCTCTTGAAGAGGTCATGCCCACTGAGTTGCATAACCAGTAAAAGCAGCATGATGATATCACTAGATAACATCAGTGGCCCCAGTTGGGAACAAAAGTCAGGTCTTCTCTTGGTTTAATAGTCTGCCCCCTAAAGTCTTCTGCTTCTCTAATAAAAGTGATCTCAAAGATGTCACTACTCAAATTGAGCCCTCATTTTTATTCTCTAAGCTCTATTAAAATCCTTTTTTTTCCTGTCCATGTCCAATTATTGTTTATCTTCCAAACCCATATTTTACACTTAATGATTTTTTATCCTAGAAATAAAACCTTTATTTCAGGGCATGATCTTTTATTCCAGATAAGAAAACAATGGCTTCTTTAGCACTAACTACAGCACATTTATTTTAAAAACTTAGACATTTGGGAAACTCCCTTCTAACACCACCAACTCCGCATGCATTTAATTATTCTTTCTTCTATTATAATTCTTTGAGCACATGTCTTATCCCTCCTTCCTTTTAACCTCTCTAATGGCTAGGACAATTTTATATTGTCAAATATTCTAAGAGAGAGGCCAAATGACTACTTGAAACCTTTCTCCAACTACATGGAAGAACAGAAGTTTTCAATTGAAAAAACTGGAGGGAAAGGAATTCTGAACTCCAGAATTCATTGGTAGTTAGGAGGTAAATAAAACTTGCTACAGTAAAGACCAGGTGTAGTTAAGTCTTCAGAGATTAAAACCTGAAAGTATACACAGTGCTCACCATAAACTAGAATGGGGTCACCTTTAAAAAGATAACTAAACACAATGACCAGTAAGTTCAGTCTAGAGAAACTAGTAAGCCAGAGAGTATTAGCTAACCAGGAGAACTCTTCTTTGGGATCTAAGAAGTTTGATGCCTAGGACAAAGATCTTCTGCTGAGAGAAAAGTCTTCTAGTCAAGATTTTGATCACTCAACAGGCTTCACTGTTAAGTAAAAAAAGTAATACAAAACTGAGAAAGATTACTTCTTCCACCTTTATGGGTGGACCGTTATGTGTCTTAAGGCCAAAAGATATTTTTCTAAAAGAGTTATAAAATTCTCTGGTTTTTGAATGAAAAGAGCATGGCAGAGGTCACTCTTCTTATGAAGAAGCTATAGTACTATAGGTAAGAATTTTGATTAAAGACAGAAACTGAAAAAAGCAGAGAAAAATTCCACATCCTTATACCCAATAGGACTGTATTTGGAAACCTCTAAAAGAGGTCATGCCCACTGAGTTGCATAACCAGTAAAAGCAGCATGATGACATCATTAGATAACATTAGTGGCCCCATAGTAGTAGAAGCCTGAGTTGAAATTCTTGTATGTGCCCTGGCCACACCTCTTCCCTGTATGTATGCTCTACCATGCGGATAGTATGCTCACACATTTTCATTGTACTTCCCTCCAAGCGTGAACCCTGGCTATATATCTTCCTTATATTTGTCCCTCCACATATACATTTTGGTCATTTATGATCTCCACAAGCACCTCCTTGATTCATGTTCCACTAATGATTTTAATCTTTGTTATAAGGGAAGTCTTGAAGGATAAGAGGGAAATGATATAATCAAAAACTAGTATGATTTACAACAAAAAAAAAATTTACCAAAAAAAAAGCCATCAATTTAAAAAAAGAGGGAAAGGACTTCCTTTCTTTGGGCAACAAACCAGATGAATTTTCTTAGTTAATTCTTAAAGAACTATTACATTGTCAAATTATGTGTCTGTGTCTGTGTGTGCGTGTGTGTGTGTTTGTACGTGTGTGTGTCTGTGTGTGTCTGTGTGTGCATGTGTGCGTGTGTGTGTGTGTGTGTGTGAGTGATCTATGTGGAGCTTTAGATGTAGTAGATCACCCTGTAGTTAAAAAGTCTAAACTTGAGTTCCAGCACTATCACTTACAAACTATGTAACAATGAACGAATCCCTTAGACTTTCTTAACCTCCGTTTCTTCTTCTTCTGGGAAGCTAGGTAGCACAGAGGAGTTAAGTAGTGCAGGTTAGAGCCCCAGGTCTGGAGTCTGGAAGACTCCTCTTCATGAGTTCAAATCTGGACTCAGACACTTACTCACTGCGTGACCCTGTTTGCCTCTTCTGTAAATGAGTTAGAGAAGGAAAATGCAAACTCTACAGGATCCTTGCCAAGAAAATCTCATGGAGGGTCATGAAAGGTTGGACACAACTGAAAATGATTTAAAAACAATAACAAAATGCTAATTATATTCTTACTGTGCCAAAGGGTAGTTAGGAGGAAAGCATTTTTAATCAATTGAAGCACTAAAGAAATGTGAGTTATTGCTGTGTGTTAGTGATAGTGAGTAGCATTCCTCCCCCCCCCCCAGTCCCTGCTTCCACACAAAAAGCAGGCATTGGCTCTGCTTTTAGTCAACCACATATATAATTAAGTTTTTGAACATATCAGAAGCATGGGAAAACCCCCATATGCTCTATGGGGAGGAATGCCCCTTCACACTATTTTTAAATCAATGTCTTAACAATCTTACCTTTCTCAAGTAAACCATCTACAAACACTTGTGAAAAGAACCACAATCTTAGTGAATCTCTGAAAGGGATGCAAAGTAAAAGGATGGAGAAAGCAGGCACAATCCTCCAAGCCTTTTCTCCCTAAAATGTCTTTGCAATTTCCAGCCTTTATCCTAACTGTCACCATTCAAGACTCAAATATACAAATCTGCTCTACATAAGGATCATCATTCATGTTTCAATAATGTTTAAGGTTCACAAAATATTTTCCATATCACATACTCCTAATCTTTTTTTTTTGTTTAAGACCTCTTTGGTAGACTGGTTTCCAAATATTGGATTTAAAAAAAATAATGGAAGCAAATGCTAAATGTCAGTTAAAAGTTAGTAAGAATGTTATTTTTCCTCATCCAAATTTACAGACCCACTGAAATTGCTGTAGAAACTGGAGTAAGCAGAACTAGTAGAGTCCAGTTTAAGAACTTCTGTAATGGAGACAAAAAACATGGTTTGTTTCATGAGCATCACTATCTCTCCAAATGGAGGCTTCTTATCTTCTTTAGACGATGAGAGAGTTTTATTGGTCTTAGAGTTTCATATGATTCCCAATAGCTGAAGCAAGCCTTTGTTTTCTGAGTCATGACTCCCATCTCTGCCACAACTCACTTTAGAATTTCAGAATTCTGGTGCCAAATGAACAGGGGTGAACACATTTCTGGATAGAAATGATTTTCTATGACCATTCTGTCCCCTGGATTTCTCCCAGTTGGAAGTCTCCTTCCTTCTGTCAACCTTCATTTAGGATGGCATTGCAGAACTCTGCCCAACTCTACTCCATTTGGAGAGCCTGACAACAGCCAGACAAGAGCTTAATTGGCACACTGATGGTGGCAACAGGTTGAACTAAAGCTGGTGTTGACAATGGTGGCAGACCATTAATAGAGCATACTTTGGAACTGAAAGATTCAATTACTTCCTTCCCAGCCCTCTAAGTTTCAAGTAGTCATTTGGCTTCTCTCTTACACAAATTTTCTGATTTTCTTTATCCGTGGAAGTCCAGGAAACTATAGCAGCATGAGAGACATAGAAGTAACTGATAGAACAGATGAAAAAGAAGCCTGCTAGATCCAGAAGCACTGAGTTAAAGCTATTTATTATTGTTAAAACAACAAAAAGATCAGTGGTTTTAAAAAATCAGATGAAACTGAAATATGTTCAATGCCTTCTCCAAGCATCAAGGGTGACAACTGCCTTCTGGGAAAGCCACCTGTCTCTGTGAGACTCCACATAGCTGGCTGACCAAATGTGTTAGCAGGAACTCATGCCTGATTAATGATTTTTCTTCCTGGAACTGACTTCAAGGCTAGTTCAACTGCTACTTCCTACACAAAACCTTTACAAATCTCAGTTGTTAATGCCATCATTCCAAAATTACTGTTCAGCTACTTAGTATATATTTTTGAATTTACTTATCTGTTTTCATATTGTTTTGCCTCTATCAAATTTAAACATTAGGAGGCCAGAGATGGTTTCATTTTTTGTCCTTTTTTCCTCAATATCTAATACAACCTGTTGCACATAGTTGGTGCTTAATAAATACTTGTTGAATGGATAGATAAATAACTTATAACTGAACCAGGAGAATCACTTGAAAACTTAAGAACTCTATTGGCTTCCCAGAGATATGACATCAAACCCATCACTGCAGGTGTTGGGGGAAAAAAGTGTTCTCTTCTCCCTCCTTCTTAGACCTTTCACTAGCAAAAATCAAGTTTACCAGAAGCATAGTACCTGAAGCTTCTGGCTCTTCTCACTCCTCCAAAGAGGACCCTAGTATTGGTTATAAGCATCTTGTTTTCTTTGCCCTCTATAGACCCTTTCAAGGCTTTGTAGTTTTAGATGCAGTCGTTTCCAGCAAGGAATATTCAAATTATATAGACAACTAGATGGAGAAGTAGTCATTTTCTCCAATCACCAGTAACTGTCAAAAGACAACAGCAATAATAAGCAAACAAAAAGAATTATGGGCCACAGGTGGAATAATTAGAAATTAGAAATCAAGAAGTCCAAGGTAATAGCTTTGCAAATTAATTACTAATTCTTAACACATTCATTTAGCACTTCTTCCCCACCAACAACCATGTCTAGATAGGCTCTACAAATCAACCCAAAGCCTTGTGCTTTGGGACCCACTCATGGATTTCCCTCTTATTGCAATCTCTTCCTCCAACATTCTGTTGCAATCAGTATTAGATGTCAATTAGATGTCAAGGGTAAAGGTGGAGAAGGCATGAGTATGATACTATTTTCCCTTCTTCCTGACGCAGCCCAAATGCTAGGAAACCACATAACCTGTAAAGGTTCTGTCTAATTTACCTGTATCCACTCTAAGCCTGGAATATTACTGTGCTAAAAGAAATGATGAACTTGATGATTTTAGAAACCATACAAAGACTTGCATGAAACAGTGAAATGAGCAGAAACAAGGGAGCATTGTATACAGTAAAAACAATATTGTTTTAATAATAACTTTTAATGAATGTTATCTTGCCTAGTATAAATACTGTAAAGGAAATAGGAAGAAAGATGGTATCTACAAATAGGGAAAAACTGATAAATAGAAGTGTACATAGAATAATTTTACATATAAGTATACTTGATTTTGCCTAATGATAGTCCTGTATAAGAATGAGTTGGGGAAAGGGAAGAAAAATATAAATTGACATAAATTTGTTCTATATTTGAAAGGAATAATAAGTTGAGCATAATAGATTTGCATTTTCATGTATAATCATCTTTTTATTGTGGTTGTGGAAATGCTTGTTTTATTCCATAAATTAATTTTTTTTTAAAAAAAGGAAAAAACTCAACCACTGACTCAGGCAAGTCAAAGAACTAAAGAATGGAGGGGAAATGGGTCAGGGGTCATTGTGTGGACCTAAAGAAAAGAAGACTTGAATCCAACTGAGATCAGTCCTGTTCCTCTCAGATGATACTTGGGGAATTGACTGAGACTGGTAAAAAATTGATTTCCTTATGTAGGGAAAGACTGAGATAGTTTTGAGGTTCAGCCCTGGGGATAAACCCATCATCAAAGGGGAAAGAGTCAAAAAGTTAATGACAAAGGAAAAGAAGGGGTAAAACTGAAACTTCCAAAGATCTCAGGAAAAAAAATTCAGTTAGTTTAAAACCTAGATTATATGTAGCTACACCAACAGAAAAGATACTAAAATTGGAAGGGAAGATCAATACCAAAACTTCTAAGAGATTCTAAATCTCGCTAAATAAATGCAAAAAAAAGGAAATCGAACCATCACCTGATGAAATACACTACACCTTAAGAGAGCATAGAAATATGGGGCAGCTGGGTGGCACAGTGGATAGAGCACTGACCCTAGAGTCAGGAGGACCTGAGTTCAAATCCAGCCTCAGACACTTAATAATTACCTAGCTGTGTGACCTTGAGCAAGTCACTTAACCCCATTGCCTTGCAAAAAAAAAAAAACAAACCAGAAATACTTCTGGATATTCCAGAATGATTCAAGAGAGAAATCAGAATCTTGAGAGAAGTTATAAGAGGAAAAAAATGGCAGAATTTATAGCTTGCACAGCAGAAGTAATTAAGATAATAGATTTGGTGGGGAGTTTCTGCAATAAATGAAAAAGAGTACTACTAATTGGGAATAATAAAGTTACATGGGGATATACTGGGTTTACTGAAGACTATATTGAAGTGAAGAACAATGTAGAAGAAGAGGAACTAAAAGAAACAGTGAAAAAAGAAAACATGCTCTCCTTGCAAGTAAAATACAATGATCTCAAAGGTGTGATGCAAAAAGAGACACTTACTGGATCATAGATTTCCCAAAGGGAACATGATGAAACAAAAATCCTGAACACCAGAATGCAAGAAATAACACCAGAAAATTGTTTACAGCTTCTAATTGTAGAAAACAATTAGAAGAATTCACAGATCACTTGAAGAAAATAAAAAGCCCAATGTTTCAATTCTAAGACATATAGTGGTTCAATTTATCAGTTTCAATCACAAAAAAAATTGCAAATGGTCTGAAGATCTTCTTAAATAAAGAGAAAATATTCATGACACAAGATTATTTTGTACCCACCAGAAACCACAGAAGGAAATGTAATGATATATTCTAAAAACAAACAAACAAAATAGAGCTCAAGATGGGACCCAAAATAACAAGCCATTCACAAATGAACCTAATCATCAAAGAAAAAAGATATACATCCCATCAAAGACAAAAATTTGAAGCATTCCTCAAAAAAGGATATGAATATATCATTCAACTTGCAAACAACTCTAGCAACAGAAATACAAGAAAAGTAAATAAGTACAACAAAGGAAAGCTCAATTAATGAAATATATTATCTCATCTCCTAAAACTATTAGAAGAAAAAAGTGAAGACAGCTATTGGATTTTTAAAAAAGGAACAACAAATGGGCCATTAAGACATTTCTTGATAAACACAAAGAAATAAGGTTGAAAATCAGTGCTAAGAAATTGGAGAAATGATGGTGAAGAAACATGTCTGAAACACCATGGACACTTTGCAACCCACTTTCCCTCAACTTTACAAGTGAATCAGTGTCTATTGTGGAACTAATTAGCTAAATGAAAGGGTACAGAAAAGGGAAGAAGGGAAATGGAAGATAGAAGAGAATGTATGATGTACTCCAATCAAGTCCATGGGTAAACAATGAAGGGAAGACAATTCCTTTACTCTCCCAGAAAGAAGAGGGACTATAGGAAAATGGAGAGATAATGGCTAAATTTGGAGGAGGAGTCTTACAGAACAGCACTGTCATGGAAGTCTGCAAAAGTCTATTAAAGTCTGATGGGAATTTTACAATGAGTTCATATGAAAGAAAATAGTGCATAGAGAGACAATTTCTCTAAGAACATCATACCTCCATGGACCACCAGAAGTCCAGGAGTCAATTAGCATCCAGAAAAATGAGAAGGCATGGACCTAGAGGGGAAGTTACATGGCAAATGGGAAAGAAAAAAATTATGTGAATTAGATTGCTTTCTGAAAGGGGAAAAGGCAGGGAAGAAGGGAAGAGAGAAAAAAGTTAAAACTCAAAACCTAGGACTGGCTAAGTGGTGCAGTGGATAGAGCCTTGGCCCTGGAGTCAGCAGTACCTGAGTTCAAATCCGGCCTCAGACACTTAATAATTACCTAGCTTGTATGGCTTTGGGCAAGTCACTTAACCCCATTTGCCTTATAAAAACCTAAAAAAAACCCCTAAAAACTCAAAACCTAGCAAAAAAATATGTTGAAAACTAAAAAATAAGTAAATAAAAGGAGTTATTTAAAAAAAAACATTATTATATGAATTTGAGAGAGAGGGAAATTTCTACCATCTGGGTAGGGGAGGGGAATTATCTTCATTATTCCCATCATGAATTTATACTTTTAAGAACAAGCCACAACAGAAAAAAGGGAGGGATGGGGAAGAGGGAACAAATAAGATCCACAAGGCAATAAGGTATATAAGTCTATTAGACAAGAGAACTCAGACTTGACACTTGACATCAGGTTTAAATCTACAAAGAACAGAAGGAGACTGAAGAAAATAGGATAAGGGGAGTAGCCAGGTGGCACAGTGAATAGAGCATCATAAATGATATGATATATATGGGGCTTTGTCTCAGCAAGTCAACATCCAAGGAGGTGCCCATCCTTCCTAGATCTCATGGTCTTCCTCATCCCACATCACTACATGGAATGACCAAGTGGCTGACACATCCCACTCCAAAGATTCCCATTACTATGTTGCCCCTCTTGAGTTTATCTTTCCTTGGGTCAGACTATAGCCTCTTCCAGTGTTTCTATACCGTTAGTGCTATCCCACACCCCCAAACCCCCAATCCAAGAACAGTTATTTTTGCCCAAGGAGAAAATATCTGGAGATACAGTTCTGAGTCGTATACTCATCCCTCTATTTTTGTATTTACCCAGAAGTTTGCAGGCTTCTTGGATCAATTTGATTGTGATGACATCATCATATACAGTATATGTCATGAAGGCATCTTGGATTTCTGCACATGATCTGAAATAGAAAACAATCACTTGATTCTTTCAGATCCATCTGAGTTTGGATCCTGAATTGACCTTTTAGAATACAGCAGAGATCAAATGAGCTTTAGCTCCAGAGTCATAGAATCTTTGACATTTTAGAATTATAGAATATAGAAACACTTACCACCACCTTGAGTGATAGGTACTATTATTATTCTCATTTTACAGGTGAGAGAACTGAGGCAGACAGAGTTTAAGTGACTTGTCCAGAATCATAGAGCTAGTAAAGTTCTCAGACTAAATTTAAACTTAGGTCTTCTTCACCCTAGATCTAGAGTTCTATCTTCTCTGCCATGTACCTGAATAATTTCTCTTCTGTGAATGCTACCATGTGAATAATTTAGAGCGAGAGAATATGACCAAGAGAGGAGGAGGGGTAAATACATACACCTCTTCCCCTATGTTGAATGAAGAATCAAAAGTGCTCAAGTGCATGTGGCCAATTCAACAACACAAGATGAGAAAATGAGAACAAAAATCAACTTAGGATTTTGGGGAAGAGTTCTGTGACCTGGGAGTGATGAGAGCTGGGTCCTAGTCCCACTTTCTGCCTAATAAGCTATATGACATTGGGCAAAATGTTCTCTCCCTCCCACATTTTTGGTGGGCTCAACCACAATTTTCTCATCCACCAAATGAATAGGTATGAAAAGATTGTTTAGATTTAGATCTAAATTCTAGGAAAGAAAAACATTTTTAAAAGATAAAATTACATTCATTAGATGAAAAGGAAAATTTCTTTTTCTCCCTCTGTCTTTGGAAGGCCAGTTATGAGACAAATGAGGCATTGAGGTAGGGATAGAATATAATATTATTGTAATAAATTAGACATGTTCCATTTAGGTAATCCCATAATGACACATTCTGACATACTCAAAGAATTATGTAAAGTTGCAAAAAAATGCACTGGCAATTTTTTATGAGACCCCCCTGGCCTGGTCAATTGCTCAAGGAATGGGCAGGGGGAAATATAGAGACTATCTTTAAAAATAACATTTTAAAGAAAGGCTTTATATTTCCACAATGTGTTTTTCACACACATGTTATTCATTTACTATTCCATAGTAGATAGGACCATGGAGATAATTTTGGTTTTGTTTTACATCCTCTGTTGAAAAACAGTAACAAGTGAAGCACACAAAAAAAAAAATCTGTGTGTGTGTGTGTGTGTGTGTGTGTGTGTGTGTATTCACTCAAAGAATTGACCTAGATCAAAGGGGCCACTGTATAGAGCTTCTATTTTCAGGTAGCATTGTATTATTGACATAGGGCACTGGAATATGACATAAAGTCCTCAATGAAATTTTCATTCATTTGAAAGAGACTGATCTAAAAATCCACACTAGAAGAACAAAGTGGATAGAAAATGCATATGACCAAGATAACAATGTGTATTTGAACAGCCAACCTTATTTAGTTAGTCCATTAGTGAGTGTATATATGCAAAAATATATATAAAGTTTATGTTTATACATTACACAAATATATATCTATATTATATTTGGGAAAATGCAGTGCTTTAGTAATTTACTTTTGTAGGTGTTACTTATTTTTACAGAAACTTTTTTTAAAATTTAAAATTTATTGATACATTTTTTTACACAACAAAGACACTTTCTAACACTATCTGAACAAATTCTCTAATATTCCTCACTCCCCTAATTGTTAAAAGAAAGAGTTATGTCCTATAACCTTGGCAGAATGGTTTTAACATAACAGAGGTTTTGTTGCCTGCATAATTGCCTGGGACAATATCACTCCATTGCTAGGGAGCTACTTCTAGAATAGCAGACATGTAAGAGACTTGCCTCAGAAAGACTAAAATATTTATAGGATTTCTGTAACTAGTTCCAATTGGTTACCCCCATAAAAAGAGGAAACTCTTTGGCTGAAGAGTAGTCAAAAAAGGCCTTTGAGGTTCAGCTACAGTCTTTTTGCTTCATATGCTTCTGGAAGACCTGAATCAATCTTCTTTTATTGGTGTCTACATAAAGGGAGAGAGGTCTTCAACCTTGGGAGCTTTAAATGGTACAAAGAGCTAACCACAGGAATTCAAGATTTGGACCCAGGCAGTCAGCCTAACATCTATGCTGCAAGGAATCTTCTGAAGCAACCTTCTAAACCCATGACAGCAAAATCTAAAAAGAAGACTTATTTGGTAAAGATGTCATCTTTGGACTTGAACTTGGTGAAACCAATGCTGTGTAGGTGATGTAGGAAAGGAGTTGCCCTTAAGGGCAAGGGAAGAAATATTCATACTTTCTTCTTGCTATATCTTTGAAGGAATATCTCTTTGCTAAAGCTAATTAATACATCAATTTTAAACAGTTAAATGGTATTGGTTTTTCAGTCACTATTCCTTAACAAATGGAGAGAACATAGTTTTTCATTGTTCGAGTCATTTGCAATAGAGATAGTCACCCACAAATCCTTCAAAGTACCCTGAAATTCCAAAGTATTGAATTAGTGGGCTTGGCTCTGAAAAAAAATGAGCCATTTTATTCTAAAAATGACTGTCATATTTGATAGTTTTGTTGCCTCTTCACACAGGCATTTTTATATTAAAGCCATTGTACCAATTATTCTTTTGGCTCTGATTTCTTCCTTCTTCATCACTTGATACAAGTCTTTGTATGTTTCTCTAAATTCAGCCATAATCTTCATTCCTTATATATACCAGCAATATTCTAGTATATCCTAGTAACAATGATACTAATAACTAACATTTATATAGTTCTATTAGACACTACACACTTTACAATTATTATCACATTTGATTCTCAAAACAACCCTTGTGGTAGGTACTATAATCCCCATTTTGCAGATGAGGAAGCTGAGGAAAACAGATATTAAGTGATTTACCCCAGAGTCACACAGCTAGTATCTCAGGTTGGATTTGAACTCATCTTCCTGACTACAGGTCCAGCACTATGTACTGCAGCACCCAGCTACCCATACCATAGTTTATGAAATCATTGCTTAATAGATGGTAACATATTTTTCCAGAGGTTTTTGTTGTTATTTTTATTGCAAAGCTGCTATGAATATATTTTACAAAGGCATCTTTTCTCATTATCAATAAATTCCTTGCGGTGTATCTAATCCATGGTGGTGGAGTCAAAGTATATGTACAATTTAACACTTTTCTTCAAACATGCATTTCCTTAACAATACCTATATCCAAGTGATGTCATTTGATTTTAAGTCATGAGAACTCATGATCTCACACAAGATGATGTTGATGATCAAAAATGTTGATGACATAAAACAGAAAGATTCATCATGAGTGAAAGGAGGACTTTGCATACAATTTGGATAGAGACAATTACCTAATTAACAGCAGAGCTATGTTAAGTAACCTAGACGCATTTTGGGGAACTTCAATGCAAGAGAGAATTTTTTCCAAGACAGGGAAAGTGAGCACCTATGATGCAGAAATATTACCACTAACAACTTGCTTGCAAGAAGTAGTATAAAAGATATTATTAAAGATCTGTATGACCAAAGAAGGAGGTGCACCAACCACGTAGTGAGAAAGCAAAGGTTAATGGTAGGCAATCTGAGATTTACAATGGCATACACAAAATATTAAAAGAACCAGAGGAATTTTCTACTTATTCAATGGATAATCTTTGGGGAATACATAGAAAGGAATGAATAAGAGTACTCAGGATAAAAATTTATAGAAGGATTGCCTTTTTCTCTAGTCATGGAAAGATTATTCATAACAAAGTCATAGTCACAGTGAAGTCATGAAAGTATTAAAGTTTGTGCCATATATTGGATTAAAACTTAAAATGACTTGAGAGATCCTAATTTTGTATATAAGGTAAGTGAGATCCAGGGAAACTGAATGACTTACCCAATGTCACATAGGCAATAAATAACATAACTAAAATTTGAACCTAAGTCTGACTCCAAAGCCAGTACTATTTCCATAGCACCATTTTGCCAATACACAGGAACCATGCAATGTTGTAGAGCATGACTTCTAAGTGTAGTTCAGGAGCTAACAACAGCATCTTTAAGTGTGGATTCCCTGGAGTGTAACCTAATTTATCATATGGCAATAAGTACCTTACCTAAAGGAAGGTCTTGTTAACAGGAGTTCACACCTCTAATTGATTATTCTCACCTGATCAAGAGATAAGGGCCTAGCCTCTGGTAACTTACATCAAGTGGGATGACTTGTTACTTACATTAAATAATTTGATATTTGATTCAATATGCTCCTTATACTTATAAATAAATATATTTTTAAAAATTGTTTATGCATGTATTATACATATTAAATTATTCATAGGAATCATACAAATAAAAAAGAATTTATTAAGAATTATGAATAAATAGTTATGTACTGAAGACACAAACAGGAAAAAAAAACAGTCCCTAATCTCAAGGAGTTCACATTCTATTGGAGATAGATAATACATGAAAAAAAGTTCAGCTCCAGGATGGACAGAAAATCCTAGAAATATTAAGGATGAAGAAGGGGAGTGGTAAATGGTAAGATCTGGTGATCCTTAGACTATATCTGTGAACAGATGCCAGCATCAGGGTCTGCAAAACATATAGTTAGGGAGGTTAACAAGATCTGGAGGACTTTGGCAGCAAGGAAGATGGCAAGGTCTGTCAGTCCTTGATCTCACTGAAGGGAATAGAGTTAATCATCATCTAATCAAAACTATGTGGCATATAAACAGTCCAGATGGAGTCTAGGAAGTCCTTGTCAAGGGAATCAGCAAAGAAGAAAGAAGGCAAGAGGTACTATCAGGATTGATAGGTCTTCCCCTAGTCCAATATCCATTGTTTTGGAGGGACATGCTGCTCCCCCGTCATTCTGGATAGTGTTGAAAATGCTCTTCCTTATTTGAACAGAAATATGATCCCCTTGAACATTTTTCCTATAGTCCTAGTTTCATCTTATGAGTCATGGGTAAACTTTACTCCCTATTTTAACATAGTGGTTCTTTAATTATATGAAGACACCTCTTCTTTCTATCATTAAACCTTCTCTTCCATAGGCTCAGCATCCCTTAACTTAGTTTCATCATCTATATAAGAGTATTAGCTGTCTTGCCTGGGTTTCAGGACCAGTATTGAGGATGAAATACAGTAATTGACATTTGCCTCTTTTTTTATCCTCAGAACTTGGTCCAGTACCTGATGCATCATAGGCATTTAATAAATGTTTATTGGATTGAATTGAATTTAAATGAAAGGGCTCTGAGACAACGAGAAGCACTCTACAAATTCAAAATAATACTATACCTATAATAGAGGCAATATTGCATAGTGGATAAAGAGCTGGACTAAGGTATTTCACCTCTTTTAGCCTTTCAGGTTTTTTGTCTCTAAAATGAGAGTAAAAATGGCACCTATGTTGCAGGGTTGTTGTGAAGATCAAATGAGAAGGTTATCAGGGAACTCTTTGTAAATCCTTAAGTACTATGTTGTTACTGTTATTTCTAGTTTGTGATCCTGGGCAAGTCCCTCAACCTTTAGGTGTTTTAAACAGATCTCTAAGTTGCTTACTTACATTTTTTAAACATTTGCACAGTGGGGAAGGGGATTAGTGGAAGGGCAGATTAATAAACAAATATTTATTTTCAGAAAAATAAGAATAATAAATAAAAAAGGAAGTTGGCTTCAATGGCCTCTGAGGTCCCTTAGGTTTCTATTTCTATCATCCTTTTCTTGCTTTTGTTGTTGTTTCTCTTTTCATGGCCCTCCCCTTTTCCTTATCACTACCTTGTAATTACTATTAGGAGGCTGAAACTAGGTAAAACCCAAATTGGATGACTGAAACAAGTCTAAACTGACACAAATTTAGAGATATAAGGGACCTTTGAGTTTTTCCAATTCAACTCCTTCATTTCATATAGAGGGAAACCAAGGCTCAGAAAAGGTAAGAAATTTGCCCAAATTCAGCCACTTAATAAGTGTCAGAGCTAGGATTTGGACCCATGCCCTCGGACTCCAAATCTGGTCTTCCATCCATAAAGTTAGGCAGAAATCCTTTTCTATTGGATCTTTAACTCAATACTATTTCGCCATCCATTCTCTCCATTGTTGCCCAAGGGAGAAATTGGCCTTCTTCTCCTAGCTGCCTACTTCTTCATCAGAAGAATGAAAACACTTCAGGGAAAGTTCTTAATTAAAACTTGGTCTGTCAAAATGTGGTCTCAGGGCAATTGTCTAGAATGTTTTGCTTCTAGTGCCTCTGAGAATAGAACAGAAACAAACCATGGTCATTTATTTGAAGCCATCTTTGGCATCCTTCATGGACCTTTCATTCATTTCTTTTGAAGTATAGCAACCCTTTCTTTTCTTTAAACTGAACTTTCCCTCAAATATTTACTTGGACTTGTTTATCCATCACAAATTGCTGGGATGCCAAACATATCCAAACTATTAGAACAGATTTTATGAAGATTTTCTGTTCTCACCAACGTTCTTGGATGTAAGACTTCTCACTGAGGCTCATCAATACAATCACTCAGATTGCTTCTGTGAAGGGATCTAAGGGATACGTCCCCCAGCCAGGGATATAATAAACATTTCCCAGGGTAGTCAGGGATTATGAAGCAGAGATAGGGAAAGGGGGAGGGACATGACAAAACAGAGAAACAGTAACTAGAATTGTTAAAAAGCAAAGGATCATAGGAAGGAGTCATAAGATACCTCAGGCATCATACAGGCCAACCTCATTTTTTAGTTTTATTCTTTTTATTTTTCTAAAAACAAATATTTTTCACTGATCTTTCCCTTCTTCTAATCACCTTCCCTACTTAGCAAATATTTTTCAAAATTTATATGTACCTTGGCTAAGAAATAGAGTGGTGGACCAGTGGAATAGACTAGGTGTAAAAAGCAGGAGAGGATTATAGTAATCTGCTGTTTGAGAAACCCAAAGAGTCAGGCCACCAGGATAAAAACTCCTTCTTTGATAAAAACTGCTGGGATAATTGGAAGTTAGTATGGAAGAAACTTAGATTAGACCAACACCTCACACCCTTTACCAAGATAAGATCCAAGTGGTTACAGGACATAGACATAAAAAAACAATACTATAAGCAAATTAGAAGATCAAGGACTAGTCTACCTGTCAGATCTATGGAAAGGGGAACAGTTTATGACTAAGGAAGAGTTGGAGAACATCACTAAAAACCAATTAGATGATTTCGATTACATTAAATTAAAAAGTTTTTGCACAGATAAAAACCAATGTAATCAAGATAAAAAAAAGTAGTAAACTGGGAAACAATCTTTACAACTAATGATTCTGACAAAGGACTCATTTCTAAAATATACAGAAAACTGAGTCATATTTTTAAAACAAAAGGCCATTCCCCAATTGACAAATGGTCAAAGGATATGCAAAGGCAATTTACACATGAGGAGATCAAAGCAATCCATAACCATATGAAAAAATGCTCTAAATCATTAATTATTAGAAAAATGCGAATTAAAGCCTCTCTGAGGTACCACCTCACACCTCTCAGATTGGCCAGTATGACCAAGAAGGATAATGATCATTGTTGGAAGGGATGTGGGAAATCTGGGACATTATTACACTGTTGGTGGAGTTGTGAACTCATCCAACCCTTCTGGAGAGCTATTTGGAACTATGCCCAAAGGGCAACAAAAATGTGCATACCCTTTGACCCAGCAATACCACTACTGGGTCTATACCTTGAAGAGATGAGGAAAAAGGGTAAAAACATTACTTGTACAAAAATATTTATAGCAGCCCTGTTTGTGGTGGCAAAGAATTGGAAATCCAGTAAATGTCCTTCATTTGGGGAATGGTTTAGCAAACTGTGGTATATGTATGTCATGGAACACTATTGTTCTATTAGAAACCAGGAGGGATGGGATTTCAGGGAAACCTGGAGGGATTTGCATGAACTGATGCTGAGTGAGATGAGCAGAACTAGAAAAACACTGTACACCCTAACAGCAACATGGGAGTGATGTTCAACCTTGAAGGACTTGCTCATTCCATCAATGCAACAGTTGGGAGCAATTTTGGGCTGTCTGCAAAGGAGAGTACCATCTGTATCCAGATAAGGAGCTGTGGAGTTTGAACAAAGTACAAGGACTATTCCCTTTAATTCAGGGAAAAAAAAACCCAGATGTCTTATGGTTTGATCTGGTTACCTCTGAGAATTCTGTTCTCTTTAAGGATATGATTTCTCTCTCATCACACCCAATTTGGATGGAGGTACAACATGGAAACAAAGTAAAGACTGATGGAGTGCTATCTGTGGGGTGGGGGTGGGGGGAGGGAAACAAGATTGGGGGAAAACTGTAAAACTCAAATAATATCCTTAATAAAAATTTAAAAAAAATTATATATATACCTATTTACATAGTCTGGTGAAATAAATTCTCCCATTAGCCATGTCTGAAAATGTATGTCTCTTCCTTCAGGTTAAGTTCATTTCCTTTCTGTCTGTGGGTGAATAACATGTTGTATCTTTATTCTTGCTGTCTACCTTTCTTCCTGTCATCCTACCTATACTGTTCCAGCCTCCTTTGCTAGCTCTTGACCTCTTCATTTTAGAGATGAAGTCAAGCCCAGGGAAATTATTTGAATTACCCAAGGTCATACAGGCGATTAAGTGTCAAAGGAGAAATTCGAATCCTCTGACTTCCATAGTCAGGCAGCAGTCTGAGAAGGGAAATAAATATTCAAAATATTACTACTATGGGCCAGGCCCATATTGGCTTTTTACAGATATTATCTCCTCCTGATCCTCAAAATAAATTTGAGATATAGATGATTTTCGAGTTGGGGAAACCAGAGGTTAAGTCATTTGCCCAGAGAGACACTGCTAAAAGTGTCTGAGGTCGTCATGATCCCAGATCCAGAGCTCTAGCACTGCCAGAAGTAGACTCTAATGGAGGTAGCATCCACTGTCAGAGAATAAATCTTAAATTTGAACCAAGAGGAAGGACATCTGAATTCTTCATAAGGGAGGGATTACCTGAACTGTACTTTGAAAGATAGAATTTTAATAGCTGAAGATGGAGGTATACAATCCAGATCATCTCAGTCAAAATCTTTGTCTTGACTTAGATTTTTGAAGACTTTCAGTACTAGTCAACTTGGTAATTATAACTCACTTTTATGCTTCACTTTAAAGTTGAAAAAAATGCTTTCCTCACATCAGCTCTGTAAAGGAAATAGGATGTTACTCTTTTTAAAATGAGGAAAGTGAGATTGAGAGGTCAAATCATTTACCAGAGGTCACATGAATGAAAAGGCTGAGGCATTTTCCCAGTTTCCTTCTATCATCAATTTAAATCAATTAAACATACATTTATAAAATGTCTATTCTTCAATTGCAATCAAAGTCAGAGAGACAAAAATGAAAAAATTAAATAATTTATGCCCTCAGAGAACTTATGGTGTTGAAGAGGGATAAAATTTTCTTCAATGCCTTATTTTTCCTTTTTTAATTTGAAGGTAGAAGGAAGCTAGCAATAGGGTTGCCTTGGAAAAAAAGAAGAAATGAAAGAAAAAAGGATCACTGAATATTTCTTTTCCCATTCATTTTAGGGTGGAAGGAAATTCAGAAGCAAACAATCAGGAAAACTTTAAAAATAGCATGTTGAATTTACTCAATCCTTTTTAAAAAGCAATCTGTAAATAAAAGATTGTTAGTATTATTTTTCCTTGGTTTTGGTTCTACTTAGTATATGGAAATGTTCTTTTTTACTGGTTTTTGTCTGATTCAGAGTAAAAAAAAAAAAAGAAAAGAAGAATTAATAGAATTCAATTGAATTTCAGGAGTGCAATTAGTAACCTACAAATATAGCAGATGTGGGAGGAACATGGTGAATAATGGAGGGTTAAGAGGTGATGCTATCTGATTGTTTGTTTTATAGCAAATAAAATTGAAAGTATAAAGCCTATGAATGTGCCTCACTCTGCTCAAAAGATGTGCCCTTAAAAATCATGTGTATATTAATTCTGAGTTCAATTTCAAATCTCATTTTCAATACAATACAGTTTTTTTATTTAAATGAACCACTGAAAGGAATACTTTTGTAATGCAAATAATGTCCTTGTTGTGTTTCATATTTGGGAATATCTGGGTTTTTTCCAAAGCAGGGATCTAATAAAATGCAAATTTAATAGCTGACTGACCTTTAAATCTGATTTTGTTTGTGGCTTAAAGATGCAGTTCCATTGAAATTTTGCAGGTTTCTAATGTCCTATGATTTAATATTCCTTTTCAGGTTCAATTCAGAAGGGATTTGGCACATTAAGATCACCAAGATAAAAAAGTGGGAGAGCTAGACAACAGCTATCACCCAGTTGGGTTTAGTCTCTTCATTTATTTCTCTAAATTGTATTATCCCTCTTTTAAGCTGTATTGAAATCTCCCTTATTTGAAATCTTTTAAAGTTTTTAAAGTTTCTGGATATCTTTTTTATTCCCTCAGCTGAAAATGGTATGAGAAATCTTTTTTTGATGCATCTCTTCCCTTTTAATGTGATTTCAACCTGTAAACTCACAGTGAAGCACCTACAGCATCTACTGAAAGGGAAAATTGAAGCAATATATTCTTTTTTTTTAGCTTTTGCAAGGCAATGGGGTCGAGTGACTTGCCCAAGGCCACACAGCTAGGCAATTATTAAGTGTCTGAGGCCACATTTGAACTCAGGCACTCCTGACTCCAGGGCCAGTGCTCTATCCACTGTGCCACCCAGCCACCCCTAAGCAATATATTCTTGAATGATCTCACCCAACTTGTAGAGAGCTTCACTTGGCACCTTTGCTGGGATGGACCAGAGCAATAAACATTTATTTAAGTTTCTACTGGGATCCAGTCAATGTGCTAGGAACTGGAGACACAAGATAAAAATTAGACCATTCCTATCCTCAAGAAGTTTACCTTCTAATGGAGGAAGAGTAACAGCAAGTACATATACAGGAATCTAGAGAATTAGTGTAAAATAAAGATGGCAACAAGGAGGCACAGTGGATAGAATACTGAGGTTGGAATCAGGAAGACATCTTCAGTTCAAATTCAGCCACAAACATTTGTTGTGTGCCCCTGGACAAGTCACTTAACCCTGTTTGCTTCAGTTTCCTCATCTATAAAATAAGCTGGAGAAGGAAATGGCAAACCACTTTAGTATTTTTGCCAAAAAAAAAAATCCGTAATGAGGTCACAAAGAGTCATACATGACTGAAACTATTGAATAATAGGTACAAATTGCACACACACACACACACACATACCCCACACACACACACACACAAACAGAGATGGGAATCATTTGTATAAAGAGTATATTTAAATCCATGGCGGGGATGGGTTCACCAAGTAAAAGTGTGGCAAGTATGGATCAGAGACAGGACTTCAATTCAGTTCTTTCTAACTCCAAGACTAGTTAGTTTTCTATTATCCCATATTGCCTCTGAATTGAATAAATTTTTATTAAGAGATCACTGGTATAGAAATTCTATTTCTGACATAAATGATTTTGCAAAATTTGTACCATTTTCCTCCTAGGATGCTTTTGAAGAGCAGAGGTCTCTTACTTAAAATACTTAATCACCAAAAATGACTATAAAAATTTAAGCAACTATTATTTTCTATAGTCTCTTGCCTCCACAAGTTTAGTAAAAATTGTGCGTGCACACACACACACACACACACACACACACACAGAGGGAGAGGGAGAGAGAGAGAGAGACAGAGAGAGAGAGAGAGAGAGAGAGAGAGAGAGAGAGAGAGAGAGAGAGAGAGAGAGAGTCATCCTTGAAAACAGCTGCTTCTGTGCCTTTTTCTGCAAAAGTACTTACTTGAGTTTCTCCCAGGTCTCTTCACCAAATTTTTCAATCACAAGAGATTGCAGGCAGGTGTTGATAAACCCATACTAGAAGAGAAACCAAGAAAATGAGAAAAGGCTGTATAATGAGGCACAAAAAACCATTTATAGACAACTTAATGGTCTTTTTTAGGGAAAGTGAAATGGCATCCACTTTGGCAAACTAATTATACCTTTTCCTTGTTTCCAGTGAGTTTATTTATTTAATAGCTACACTGGACCCAGGTTTCATGCAGACCTTGCAGTCCAACAGTACTTTTGTTTCCATAGAGAATTTAGATTAACTAAATTTGAAACCAATAAGAGAAGGGTAGAAAGAGGCATTTTGTGTTGATTACATTCCTCTTGGAAATGTTAGTATTGGCCTGGTTTCATCATTGAATCCAAACTAGTTGGAGGAGAGGGTGAAGTGGCCATATGCATATGTTTTCAGATTATCTAGAAAGCAGAGAGAGGACAAACATTTGCTGTTTTAAAAATTGAACAATAGTTTGAGGAAGGGGGGAGCAAAGGAAAACACCAGGGACAGGACAAATAAAGCTCTTGTTTGCCAGGTTTGCTTTTGAATCACTACCTCCTTGCATAGGCTTTCATTTTTATGCCTCTGCTGGTGCATCTGGGAGGAAAAATAAAGGCAGCATAGTAGATGCTATGAGCATTTTGGAAGATGTGTCTCACTTTTCATAGGCATTCCAAAATGTGCAGAAATAGAATTTTGGTAAATCAAACTCTACAGCATTTTAAAAGCACTAGAAACTTACTACAGAATATGAGATTTAGGGCTAGAAGGGGCCTTAAAGGGCATGATTCCAACCTCATTTGTTTTATGAATAAGGAAATTTAGTTCTAAGAAAGTTAAGTGACTTAACCAGGATCACACAGTTAGTGGTTGAGATGAGATATGAATCTAAGTCTTCCTAACAACGCCCCCCCCCCAACCGTCTCTATCTACAGCTCCATACTGCTTGGTGTTTGAAACACTTTTCCCTTCCCTCTTCTCTTTCCCTCCCTATAAGTCATTACAATTTCAACAAGGAAAGAGTATTTTTGCCATATTAAAAAAATTCTTATAATTTATCTGTTTTGTAAGGTTGAATTTTTCTATATAGAGATTTCTTTAAAGGGAACACATTTGTATTCAAGGAATAGAAAAAAAGAATCCTGAATTGTATATTTTGAGGGGTAAAAATTTTGCTGACTTTCACATTCATCCTTCACATATACTCCCATGTCCCCTTCCTCCGTTCCATAGTATTTAGTATTTCTAGTTGCCTAGGTCCAGCAATTCTGTAAGGAGCAAAGATACAACAACTACTTTTTTCCACCATCTGACAAAATATATTCCCTTAGAAAAAAGTCTCATTAAGTGTCAGATAGATGGCACAAAGGATGGAACACCCATCCTAGATTCAGGAAGACCTCATTTCAATTCTGTTCTCAGACATTGACTAGCTGCATGCTCCTGAGCAAGTCACTAAACTCCAATTATCTCCAAAAAGAAAAAAGAAAAGTCTCATTAAAAGTATACTTTTGGGGGACAGCTAGGTGGCACAGTGAATAGAGCACCGGCCCTGGAGTCAGGAGTACCTAAGTTCAAATCCAACCTCAGACACTTAATAATTACCTAGCTGTATGGCCTTGGGCAAGTCATTTAACCCCATTTGCCTTTTAAAAAAAAACCTTTAAAAAGTATACTTTTTGTAATAGTAGTTGACATGGATTCATTCCTATTCATCTCCTGGTTTGGCTCTGGAGGCTTTCCTCCCTCCCTTGCCTTTTCACTTTGTGAAGAATGCTGAGGTCTCGGTACTTTCCACCTGCTTGGGCATTGTCACCACTATCCCTAGAATTAATGACACTCCTATTTAAGGGTCACACGAGCACCCAGTGCCTCAATTCAAAGAACCAATAGAGTATTTCTTCACCTTGGCTCAGTACCCATTCTCTTTGCTGGTTCAATCATGGCTCACTCTAGGGACAAATCCAACTCTCCCTTCTCTTCATCCCCATGGAGACAAATGACTCCTTGCATTCATTAACACTTTTTCAGTTTCCACATAGTTATAGCCATGGTTGATTTGCATAGTGGTTAGAGGTTGACTACAACCTCACGATAACCTTGGTTCAGGTCCCATCTCTCTATCACAAAACTGGCTGTGGGACCATGGGAAGGCACATTTAACCAACTCTTCAGCAGCCCAAACAATCCTCTAAGACTATAATTTACAGATAAATTTTTAATCTCCAACAGTTGGCAGGGAGAGCTTCCACATTAGAGTTCCCTACAGTGATGAAATCATAGGTGAATAAAACTTTGTCTTTGCCTTCAAGGAAATTGCTCTATAGCTGGAGATATTTAACACATAATGTATAGAGGTTACTTTACTCTGTATGTTCCTCAGTGAATGAGAGAGGTACAGAGTATTGTGAGAATTCAGAGAAAGAAATATCCTCTCTGGGAAGTAGAAATAAAAAAAAAGGCTTATAAGGAGGAAATGCTGTTTATTCTGAGTTTTGAAGAATGATTGTTGTGTTAATAATTGAAAATGAATTGTAGGGGCAGCTAGGTGGTGCAGTGGATAGAGCACTGGCCCTGGAGTCAGGAGGATCTGAGTTCAAATCTGACCTCAGACATATAATAATAATAATAAATAAATAATAATAAAAACCTCATTGTCTTGCAAAACAAAAAAACCCAGAATAAAAAAGAAAATGAATTGTGAGTGAGAAATTTAGAAGAGAGAGTTTCAAGTGGAAGGAATGGTATAGAAAAAAGTCCCAAGTTGGGTTATGTTCTGGAAATGACTAGTAGGTCCATTGGACTGAACTACATTCCATGGAGTATAATGGATATGGAAATAATAGAAGATAATTCTAGAAAGGTAAATTTAGGCTCAGTCATGGAAGGCCTTCAATGTCAGGCATTGAGTTAAAGGCTTATTCTGCAAGTGTTTGAAAATATCATGATCAGATTCATATATTCGGAAAATTACTTTGGGGCCCAAAGAATCATCAGTCTCTTGGATCCTAAACTTTGTGGATGTTACCTGGGTAATAGTTTTTTTCCTTGACTGTAAATTTTTTCCCCCTCTAGAAACCAGGAAGTTGCCCATAAGACATTTAAATTTTCCAAAGTCAAATCAAGTCAAAAATATTTATTTAGTGAGCAATCAATCAATAAAAATTTATTAAGCACCTATTATATTCCTGGCTCTGCTAAGATTTAGATAGCCTCTACTATCTTCTAGGCATAGTGCTGAAATATGTATAACATAAGTATGTATTCCATACATGTATATAACTCATAAAAGATATAGGTAACAAATGTAATATATATTTAAGAAATGTAATAAATAAAAGCTTCAATGTTTGAGTGAAGCCAAAACTAAAGACATTCTCCCTTCTATCCCAATCTTACTCATCCCTATACCCTGCCCACAACACTTCAGAGTCTAATAGATTCCATACTCTATCTTTTTATTGGAAAATATCTCTTAACCTTTTTTTGTTAACCTCCTACCCCCATCACCCACCACTAGAAGCCTGTTGAAGCTGGTGAATTTCTTCCTGGAATATGGTTCTTAAATATATAAAAGAGGATCCACAGGACTAAAGAAATGGATTATATTGAAATAGTGACTCCAGGAAGAACTTAGAACAAAGAGCAAGGTGATGCAACATTTATTAGAAAACTCCTAAAAATATGAAGAAAAGAAATATATAAAAAAATAAATTTATCTGTGTATGTGTATATTCATATCCATACATATATGTACATATGCATATATGAATATATGTACATATCCAGTTACATATACATACATGCATAGTTGTATGCAGGACCCCCAGGTTAAGGATCCTTGCAGTCTAGATTGAACTTCCTTATACCCCATCTGAGGAAGAAGATTGAGGGAAAAACCAAACTAGAAGAGTTGATTACCATGGTGGCTGTTGTTCCTGCTGCTGCCGCTGCTACTGATGCTGTTGCCAATTCTCACTGCTCACTGTTTGGGTTTCCTTCTTCTTCTCTTACATTTAGCATACCACCCGTGAGAATCCTTTCCAACACCTCCACTGGGGATTCTTCATGCCCATCAAAGGAAAATGGCCCCACAGTCCATAGGGAAATTAGATACAGATCACTTGTTGAACTCAACCTCTCTCTCTACATGGAAGTCTAACTCAGTTCTTCTCAATCATCCAGAGAAACTTGGGGAGGTCCAAAGGGCTTTTCAGGTGAAAATGAATGGGACTTACTATATAATTAGTCCAAAGGGGCTGACTTCTTTCTTGGTAGCTGAGACTCATGAGAGTTTCAGGTTGAAACTTGAAGAATCACTCCTTGTGGAGAAATCCAATTGTCAAAGCTTCTAATAGGTTTCATTCTTCCCTCACTAATCCTCCCTCCAACAACTCTGACTTAAAATGAACTAGTAGCTAGGCTTATATTCATGAAGAGAGGCAAGAATGCTTTGTGAGAATGGAAAGGAAAGAGCCTGTAGTTTTCATTAAGTGGAAAAGAAATTAAAGGTCATCTAGTCCAGTCTCTTCATTTTACAGATAAGGAAACAAAAGTCCAGTTTCCTTCCCCAAGGGTGAAGAAAAAAGGGATTAGAAACCAGGACCAGATACAGGACTCTTTCCCTTAGAACACAGTATATCCCTTATTAAGGAATCCTAAAGTGAGCTGGCCACTCTTAATAAAGCCAGTTAAATAGATGTAGTCCCCAGTCCTTTCAAGATTTAGACTATTTCCTCTCAATGATTCCATAAGTGAAGGAGTCTGGGATTTACGTGGGTGACTCCTGGCTGAGTCTCCCTGGGAGACTGACTGGGAATTCCCTAGGTCAACTGCTCTTCAGCTTGTGTGTGACTTAGTAGAAAAAAAAAAGGAAGTTGCCTGAGGGCACATAGAGAATAAATAATTTTGCCCAAAGTTAGACAAACTGGTATCAGAGGCAGGATTTGAACTTAGTTCTTCCTGACTCAAAACTCTAACATTATTGCCAATTTTTATAGCACCAGTTAAGTCATCTTCAGGTTTGTGAAATGCACTTTGTTCTTTTCCAAGACCAATTAAATCAGTCATTAAATTGGTCTCTCATTAGAAGGAGGATAGAAAAAGAAATAAAGCAGTTAGATGACTTGGTGGTTAAAGTGATAGATGGGGAATCAGAAGGGCTTGATTTCAAATCCAGTCTCAGACACTTACTAGCTGTGTGAGCCCGGGCAATTTATTTTTAGATTTTTTTTTTTTGCAAGGCAATGGGGTTAAGTGGCTTGCCCAAGGCCACACAGCTAGGTAAGTATTAAGCGTTTGAGACCGGATTTGAACTCAGGTACTCCTGACTCCAGGGCCACCAGTGCTCTATCCACTGTACCACCTAGCTGCCCCAATGGGCAGATTTTTAACCCTCAGTTTCATCATCTATAAAATGAGTTGGAGAAGTAAATACCAAATCATTCCAGAATCTTTGCCAAGAAAACCTCTAATGTGGTTATGGAGACTTAGACACAACTGAAATGACTCAACAAAAAAGGAAGAAGGAATGGTGTCAGGTGAGGATAATGATCATTCTTCAATGATAGAATACTAACGTAAGAATGGTTCTTGTGGTTTCACTCCCCCCCCATCACCCCACCCACCCCATTATCAGAGGACCAAAACAATTCCACATGTGTAGCTGTTGTTTAGTCATTTTTTTGGTTGTTTTGGGGGTTTTCTTGGCAAACATAGTGGAATGTTTTGTCATTTTCTTCTCCAGCTCATTTTACAAATGAGGAAATTGAGGCAAAAATAGTTAAGTGACTTGCCCAAAGTCACTTAGTAATAAATATCTGATGTCTATAATGAAGAGATGCCTTAATTAGAACTACTATATAATAAACATGGAATTCCCATTTTAGAGAGGATGCAAAAACAAAAGACAAAAATGTCTGGAGGACTCATACAATATTTCTCATACTTCATGAATTAAAATCCCATGTAGGAGGCCCATGAAAGATCTTGTTTTATAATGAATCCTACTTTCTAGGCTTATCAAGAAATTTTTCTTGGGGCAGCTAGGTGGTACAGTGGATAGAGCACTGGAGTCAGGAAGACCAGAGCTCAAACTTGGCCTCAGACATTTAATAATTACCTAGCTGTATAACCTTGAGCAAGTCACTTAACCCCATTGCCTTGCAAAAACAAAAAAGAAAAGAAAAAGAAATCTCTCTTATCCATATTGCCTTTCATTAACCCTTTTTCAGAATGGACACTAGTAGGTTATTTTCCTATGGCATATTATTTTCCTTTCCTAGTCTTTTTCTCATCTCTTTCAGTTCCATTTTTCATCTTTTTCTTCCTAGTTCTCTTTTTACAGATCAGTTCAGATCTCTTCCCCATTCCATTTCCCAGAAACCAGTCTTGGAACTCTTGGGTACCTGTTTATTACCAGCTCATTTTACTTGTATCCTCAAAGTTGATCCATGAGGGAGGGAGTAAGTTGATTCTCCAACACTTACTTGGTGGTTGACCCCTTTCCTTTTTTGATGAATTGAGCCTGTTGTGCTTCCAAAGGGGAGAGCTTGTTCATTCGTCAGTGTGTGCTATTTGTTACTCTGTAGGAGGAACATGTGGTCAGGGAGAGAAAAAAGGAACTAGAATAGGTGATTTCCATAATTATGCTTCCCAGTCCTTTGCAGTCACTCAACTGACATTATGTCTTTTGCTGCCAAGTGCTTGCTTTCTCTCCTTGAACACACACACACACATACACACACACACACACACACACACACACACACTCACACACACATTCACATTGCACAATAAACGGATGCTAAAAATCCCCATTTTCTTTCCTGTGCAGCAGATGGCAGGTCTCAGCAACTCAGTGAAATTAAGCTTTTGGATTTTCTAATAAATTTAATCATCACACACACGCACACACACACACAAACACACACACAAGGATCAAGCTAATTTTGATTCTAATGTTAAATACCAGATGGCTTATCACTCTTAGAACCCGGCAGCTCTGTGAAAGTGTTTCCATACCCAAGGCAAAATGTCCAGGAAGATGTCCCACAAAACACTTGCTTTGAATTTTTAGCAACCAGTTGGATTCTTTGGTGAATATCATTTGTTAATAATATTGCCTATAGTAATCTAGTAAACATCTCTTGCCTACTGAGTGTGTCCATCTACCCTGCTAGTTTGCAATATTACATCTGTTATACAACCAACTCACAGATTGTTTTCCTCTATGTAAATAATCTCTCCACCAAACCCAATTGCTACTTCTCTAGAGTCTATGATTTCATGCGTTACTATGGACAAAAAATAAATAATTCACATAATAGATAACCTTCTGGGATGATCCTCTTTGAACTTGTCTAGGCTGTTCCTCAGTCTGTCATCAGGACTAATCTTGCAGTTTGTGTTGCTTGATATAATTTGTCATAGTTTTTCCTCCACTGATACTGCCTTGGACATTATGGTAAAAGCAAGAAATAGGACTTCAGCTGAGAACCCTATATTTCTCACAACTGCCTTATAAACATTTTCATATCCTGATCTGAATCTAAAGAGGCATTGACAACTGATTGAACTTAGCCCTTCCTTATGTGTCTGCGATTGTGCAGACACTGTCTTGGGGGAGGGGGGTTCCATAAACATAAGCCTTGCTTCTCTTCCAGTATATTGTCAAATCTTTCTGTTCTCATTCTTTCAAAGAATATTTCTTCACAGCCTCCTTTTAACCCAGCCTCCTCACAAAAAGTGAAATTTATTGTTCAAATTTCTTCCCTTAAACTGTGTGTTTGTTTGTATACATCTTTGCAAATATATACATATAGAATTTTGTTCTTTGTTCTCAAAGAAGAACATGACTTAAGGGAGATGATGCTATGACATGCAAGTGAATTAGATTTAAGGGGGTGGGGAGTGCAAAGTCACCAACCTCACTTACTCTCTGGGTCCAGTGGCCAGGTATGGATCAGAATGACTGGAGATAGCTCTAGATGCAAAGGGAGACATTTAACAGGTCTTAATTTGACTGAGGCAACAGCCCTTGAATCATTGTCTAGGTAAGAAAGAAATGAGATAAAGAAAGACTTCATTTACCTTATCAAAAAAAAAAAGATCAAGCTGCCAATACAGTAAAATCTCAAGTCATCTTGTAGAGGTTTTTGGCAACTGGAATTCTATATAGCCCATGATGAGTTCCTCCTTCAGGAGACTGAAAAGGAAGGGAACATATGAAAAATGTAAGTCTCTTCCCTATGCCAGCCTTTGCCTTGTTACAGATTTATATGGGTATTCTATTGGCTAAAAATTATTTGATTCTAAGTTGGTTTAGAATCCTTGCCAAAGGTTCTTCCACTGATTACAGCTGAGCAGGAGCTCCAAATATAGCATCTCTAGTTACCATCTCAGATGGCATCAAAATGTAGGTCACTTTTGTCCATCAGAGACTGAAAGCTACTCAAATAAAATGAGACCCCAATCCTTTCTTCTTTATTTGTCTAGGAATTTTCTAATCAATTTTAATATTACCCTGCTCTTTGTTTTAAGACCTTCTGTTATCACTTTGCTAAGTACCATTCTGTATCAAATTTTTTGTCACCTTCTCATTTCTGGCTGTGGGCAAGGACAAGGAAGGATTTACTCAAAATGAACTTGTGCCTTGGTGGTGGAACCAAAAGAGCTTAGAACCTGGAGTCGAAAGTCCTGTAGAGTCTTAACTCTACATTTTATAAACTAATTCTAAAAAGTAGGTTGTGACTTATTCTACCTCTCCCCAAAGGGAAACAGGACATGAAAAAAATCAAAATAAAATGTAAATAATAATAACTAATATTTTACAGCTCTTACTATGTGTCAGGAACTGGCTACATGTTTTACAATTATTATCTTATTTGATCCCTAAAACAACATGCACGATTAAGTGCTTAATTAGTTTTACTTTTTTACAGATGAAAAAAAAACTTAGGCAGATAGAGGTTAAATGTCTTGCCCAGGATCATACAGCTAGTAAATGTTTGAGACTGGATTTGAGTTTCGTGATTCCAGACCCAGTATTCTACCCTAGTATAATCTAGCTGACAGGTATTCATATCCTGCTGCTAAAGAAATAGATGCAAAAGATTCATAGTACACACTGACAGAAACTTGAAATGGAATTTAGTCTTTGGATTTAAAACTATTGTTATACTCCCTCTAATAAACTGCTTTTCAAATTTAATCAGAATATAATTCATTATGAAAAAATGATCATTAGATATTTTATATTTCACCTTGGCTCACCACTGCCCAAAATAATGCCCATGAATAGAAGTAAAAAAGAGCCAGGTTTAGGCCAACTCTCTAGCTATTGGTTCTCTTCTTCAAGAATATGGAGAAGATATTGGACACTCTTTTCTTGGTCCCCAGATAACTATGACCTGATTAAACCCAAGACCTCCAGATCTCTCAGACTCACAGTTTGGCCCCAATCCTAAACATACCATTCTTGGGATGGAGATGATAATATGATATCAAGAGAAAAATAAACAAAATAGTAGCCTGAACTCTAGTTCAGGACATAGGCTTCTGACCACATTGCCAATTCCCTACCTCCCTTTGGTGAAGTGGATGGAATCAATCCTGACACGATTATTAGCCAATAAGAAAGAGTCACCCTGAGAGTGGGAAACTTTCTTTAAAACATTCACCAAATCTTCAGTTCTTCTTGCTCAGTAGCCAACAGGGGGGCTCATCGTCTCAAAGTTTGAGCTTTTCAGTCAGTGGAGAAATGGTAAGCATTTAACAACTAGTTCTCAAAAAAATAATATACTAGCTTAATCTGTAGTAATAACTAACATTTTGTCTATCATTTTTAAAGTCTAGATAATCAATAAAACAATAAATCAATCTCTAATGTATATTACTGATTTCCAAGATATAAGTGCTCACACAATTCAAGTTGACTTCAGAGAATAGTTTTCTTTCATCTTTGAGTCATGCAAAGCTAGGAGAAAACCCCAAAGCACTGAAATCAGAGAAGGCAACTCTGAATAAGCTCCATGAGATGACCCTTGTTATTGACATGTTTTGCAAATTTTAAAGCAATATATCAATATCATTTATTATTGTAATTATTCTGGGAAAAGCAGCTAAGCAAAACCTGTCCTGGAAAAAATAATGCATTTTTTAAAAAAAAATTATTTTATTTTTAATTTATGGAATATAACAACTATTTCCATAATTTAAAAAAGATGACTTCATATAAATTCCAAATGTATTATTTACAAGTTGATATTACTTTTAAATATATAACAATTATCATATACATTTCTTTTTCCTTTTTTTAGTTACCATAAGACACAAATATGTGTGTGTGTGTATGAGTAAAATCATTCTACACATCTATATATCAATTCTTTCTCTGAATTCATGTAATGTCTTCTTTCATATATCCTTTGGAATTAACTTGGGTATAAATAATTGTCAAAATGACTTATTTGCTCACGATTGTTCTTAAACAATATTGCTGCTACTGTACAGTATTCTCTTGGTTCCACTCATTTCTCTCCTCATTTACAAGTCTATTCCAGTTTTTCTAACATCATCAGAGGTCTTCTGAAAATATATCTTCCCTTTGAGCAAAATCATAACTCCCCTTACCCATTTTTGAGAGTGTTTTTAATACGAAATCCTGAGAAGAGTCTTTGAATGACTGAAAAGTAATTTTTATGGTTTTGAATCCCATTGTAGTTTTACACAGATTGACAAAATAAACCTGTCATATGACCCCCAGTCCTGAAGTTTGACACTTGATGAGTATGACTCCATTTTTCCAAAAGTGAGCCATCTCCTTAGAACTGAGGAAGCTCATAAAGGCAACTGAGGCATTCTTAGAAAACATCAGCAAATTGTGAATGAACTCAATACACCTCCAGCAAGTAACACACGGATGCCTGCAACCCATCCAGAACAACTCCTATCAGTAAGGGCACATAATTAAGTGAAGAGAGCTTGGTCGTCCTGCCTTCTGTTACAACTTCAGATTCTTCAGAAATCAGCAAAAAGAAGACCACAGATTTCTTAGGGATCAGGCTCCACCGTGTGGCCAATGGACAGTTAGACCCACATTTCTAAGAAGGGGCTGAGAGAGCAGTTCTGCTTCCTGATACCACAGGCATCACTGCACCTGACTTCTTAAAGCTTAAAAACCTGACAGGAGTATTTCCTTCAAGCCCAAAGGAAACAGTGTGGTTTCCTGGACAAAATCCCATAGTCTAACCCCAGTTATAAGGTTATTCCCTGAATCACAGAGCTATCACAAGCTATCACAGATAAACCACTTAACTGAACAATTAATTCATAGGATTATAGATCTGGAAGGAGAAGGGATCTTAGAGACCATCTAGGCTATATCCTCCCCACTCTCAACTCCAAAATTACATTTAAGGATGTCTCAGACCCTTGGCCAAGGTACTTAGAAGCAAGGTCTAGATTCAAGTCCAGAACCCATAACTATAGAGCCAGCAGGTTTTTTTCATCATGCCACACTGACTTCATTCATTCATTTATCAAAAATTTATCAAACATCTACTAAGTGCCAGACACAATAAAAATGAAATGATTCTGTCTTTGGGTGAACAGGGTTGGATATAAGAAGTTCAGGTTTTGGCAGGTTAGGGTCAAAAATGTCAAACTGTTAAAATTACAGGTTTCAGTTCACATACTGTGACTGAACCCACAGGATTACTTAAAGGAGAGCACTTTGCAAATTATAAAGAACTGTGTAAATGGGCATAATTATTAAGTGTTGCTTAATGACTTATTCAAACAGAATTTAGGGAAGCATCATGGTGTGGTGACTCTTGAGTCAGAAGACATTTTTGAGTCCTATTACATACTGTGTGGTTTTGCACCAATCACTTAACTGCTCTAACTTCAATTCACCCCCCCATATTAAAAAAAAAAAAAAGAGAATATTGGACTGCATGGCCTTTTAGATCTCTCTCAACTCTAAATTTATGATCCTATCATTACAATTGTGCAAGAAATTCCTTTGTGTCCTGTTGTATTAGAACAGGTCCAAGAAAGCAAAGAGATCTGTTTAGTCTAAACATCAGGTAACTTTAAGATAATGGGACTGATGGGATATTAAACACATTTGAATGGACACATTCAAATAAGTGTTACTTTCTTCAAAGCAGTCCCCTTGGGAGGATTCATTCAGATTCCATTGATGTGACTGCTGTGCTCACCATTTTAAAATGGCAATCAGAGATTGTGGCACATTTTAAATAACATCTCCTTACAGTGGCAAATGGTCAGCCTCTGTAGTTGAGTTTGAGTTTTTTTAAATAGACAAGAAAATAAATCTGGTAGAAAAAACTTAGCAACCAATTGGAGCTAATGAGGTGGGAAGATAAAGATGTGAGAGAGAGTTCTTGTGTGACTTATGAACATATCCTAGAGGTAGGTCCAAAAGAGAAGTTTCCAAAATGTTTTAAACAGTAGTGACATTGCAGAAATGACCAAGTGAATTCATTTCAAGGAACACTCTTTTGAAGGTGTCAGTGTTGATATGTGTGTTAAAAACATTAATGTTATTATTTTGTAGTCAGAATTCATATATCCAGGGTCATGGAAAGTATAAATTCTAACAAGATTCATAATACACCTAATGTTCATGCAAGATAACTAGGTGGTGCAGTGAATAGAGCACCAGGTCTGGAGTCAGGAAGACCTGAATTAAAATTTCAGATACTTAACTCTGTATCCCTGGACAAATCATTTAATCTCTTTTTGACTCAGTTTCCTCATCTGCAAAATGGGGATAAAAGTCACCTACTTTTTACTACTGTGAGGATCAAATGAGGTAATAATTATAAAGTGATTAGCATATGACACATATAGTAAGTGCAATGTAAGCATTAATTATTATCATTATATATTGGTTAATGTCCTTTGAGAATCAGCAGAGTCAGGTAGGCTCTTGTGTGTATAACAACTTTTGTTTTTAACTCAGTTTACCTAAAAGATGCTTTATTTTATTTGTTTTTCCTTTAAAAGGAGTTAATTCATCAATCTTATTGCTGAGACTGGAAAATGATCATTTGTGAGAAGCAGCATGAAACCCTATAGTTGAAAGAATGATGTATGTGGAGATGAGAGGCTTGGGTTCAAATTTCAATGTAGTATAAGGGAAAGAAGGTTGGATTTAGAATTAGTGGAGTCAGATTCAAATCCCACTTCTGAAAATCGGTGTGTGACAATAGACAAGAAGATAAACCTCTGAGTTTTGATTTCCTCATCTGGAATATAGAAATAATGTTGTTGGGTGTTCTAAGTAGTAAATGAGATGGCACGAAGTACTATCTAAAATCCTAGTTACTATTTGGTTCGGCAAATTAATTGTTGGGGTTGTAACACAGATGGATTGGAACAAGCCCTGTCACCCAGAGGGAAATGAAGCATGTGAAGAGGTATATATCTAGACTGACTGTTTTGCAGGTTTTTATTACAAAAGAATTCTACCAAATTCTGCATTTAGCCTACTGGACACTGGTGCATTTATAAGCAGCTCCAGAAAAAAGAGCAATGGACCTATATTCAGAAAAACCTAAATCAAGTCTCAGATACATACTAGTTGTATGCCCCTGGGCAAGTCACTTCACCTCTATCTACCTCAGTTTCTTCAACTGTAAAAAAAAAGGAAGATAATACTAACAAGCCTATCAAAGTTTTTGCAAATCTCTTTTGTAAAGCACTTAGCAAAGTGCCTGCATATGCTCAGAGTCTAATAAATATTTTTCTTCCTTCCTTTCTTCTTTCCTATCTTCTTTCCTCCATTTCTCCATCCCTCTCTCTCTCTCCCTTCTTCCTTCCTCCTTTCATTTCTTCCATCTTTCTTTCCTTCCTTCCTCTCTCCCTTCTTTCCTTCCTTTCTTATTTTCTTCCTTCCTCTCTTCTTTCCTTCCTTTTTCTTTCTATCCTTCTTCCTTCTTTCCTCCTTTTCATTCTGTCTTCCTTCCTTCCACTCTTCTTTTCTACCTTTCTTCTTTTCTTCCTTCCTCTTTTCCTTCCTTCTTTTCCTTCCTTCCTTCTTTTCTTCCTTCCTTCTTTTTTCCTTCCTTCTTCCTTCCACACTGCTCCTCTTTCTTCTTTCTTTCCTTCTTCCTGTCCTCAAAGTAAAGCCACAGAGTTCCTAGAATCTATAGGTCAGGCAGTATTCAGGCTACTAATGTATGGACAGAACTGACCTTAGGGGAACCTTCCAATGGGCAGCTTCATTTTCTTTGGTGACTGGGACCAAGTAAAAAGGCAATGATGTAGTCCAAAGATGTTATGCCTCTGTTTACCTGTTTTCTGACTGTGACTCTGTGAATGGCTAGGGAGGATGACGAGGTTCATTCAGGCCCAAATGCAGCCCAAAAGTTATCATCAAGACCTCCAGATAGGAACAGGAAAGAAAAAAAGGCAAGAATGAAAAGAAAGGGCAGAGGTTGATGGTCCTGTTGGCTCTCCTTGGTCTTTGTCCTCACTCCTAGCCTCACTTGCCTTGCCAACCATGGAAGAGCTTGTGAGGGAAGAACCTGATCAGTTCCCGTAAGCTTTGTGGGACTGAGTCCCCAAAATGAGATTGGAGAATGAAGAGTCAAAATCAAGTAATTACAGAGGAGGAATTTTCTAAACCTAAGTGAAATGGAATTTTTCTTGGGACTGAGGACCTCAAGGCTAAAGGGATCAAAATAATAAATTTCATCTTAACTTGAAGAGCTTCTTCTGGTTCTTGTTGCCTTCCTCGATGAGCATGGTGGTTCATACTATTCTGTACTAAAAATACCGTAGTTCTCCCTACCAACAGGAAAGTTTCCTGCAAAAAGTAGAAAGTTTCTATCTACATTATTAGAACAAAGCATTAGGTAGTCTTGAAGAGAATAAATAGCTGAAGGGAAGGAAATAAGTATCTACTAAGTGCCAGACATGGTCCTGAGTACTCATTTAATCCTCACAACAACCCTGGGAGACAGATGCTAGCTAGCTAGCTATCCATTTGACAGATGAGGAAACTGAGGCAGACAGAGGTTAAATGACTTGCTCAGGGTGACACAGCTAATAAGCTGAGTCTGCATTTGAATTCAGGCCTCCTTGATTCCCATTCCAGTGCTCTATCCATACCTAGCTACCTCCCAAATAGTAGGTAAAAATCACTTGGGATTATGACTAAGAGGGATGGATGTGTCAGACAGTAGAGATGTGATAACCAGAAGTGAAGAGATGTACAATGGAGAACTGTGTAAGGAAATCATTAGAGAACCAATATGTGAGCTTCTCTGGACTTACACATATTCTGGTCACACATGTGCTCTCTGTTTGCTTCAACTACACCATGTTTTCTGCATATGTGCCCTCCCCCACTGGTGTTGTGGCCATCTAGGGGATGATCATCTACATTTGAATGAGGTTATCTTTTTCTGTCACTTTATTTACCAAGCTATTTGATTAAATGTCTTTTGTTACACATTACTATGAAATCCAGTTGATTCATAAAAATAAGAACCTCAGTGAGAGCCTAGTCAGTATGGTTATGTATGGTGGATGACTTACAGAATCCTTTATAGGAGGGGCTCCAGATGCTACAAATAGCCCTCATCTTAGATCAATTTAGGAGCCTTTGCCTATTTAGTAAATTTTTGTGGACACTAAATTTCCCTAAGAAGGATGATTGAATAAATAATAAGTGAGAAAACTAGATCATTTCAGTCCCAAAATGTAGTAATTGGAGGATTTAAGTTAGGCTGCCATAGTGCCATCTGCAACATGATTAATGTGAATGTGTTCTGAGGATAGAGCTCCTATGACAGGCTTATGCATCTGGAGTCAAGTTCAAGCTTGCCAGACCCTCTGCAAGGGCATCATTGTCCTGCCCCAGGGTTAGAACAGATCATTTGAACTGGAGCCTAGTGATAGCCACCAATGTACTAAAGAGCAGTGGAGGGACTTTCTAAGTGGGAAAAGGAGGTTTAGACCTTAAGAGAAGATTCTAGGAAGTAATTTCTCCCTTCAACTTTTGCTCAAGGAAAGACTTCTTTGAGGATTACTTTTGGAAACTGATTTTGGTATATAATAAGATAACATTCTAAAGACAAATCTTTGAAGTTAAGAACTCAGATCAATGCAGGGACCAGGAAGGATTCCAGAGTATAATTCCCTTCTTGTCAGAGAGGTCATAGACTCAAAGATGAAAAATGAGACATTCCCTTTTTGATGTGTCATAGCAATAATTTGTTTTGTGTGATGATGCCTATTTGTTATAAGGGTTTGGGGGAGCTGGGCAGATGAGAAGGAAAAAAATAAACACTTAATTTTTTTAAGAGTTTAAAAAAACACCTGATATTGTCCTGCAATTTGAAACAAAATGGGGACACTAAGGTTACCTGACTAATTCAGTCATGGATAATGGGAATTTCTGGAAAGACAGAGGGTAGAGGATCAAACCAGTTAACTTGGGGAATTAAATCTTACCTATTCAATGATAATGCTTTCCAGAAGGAGTATCCCCATACAAAATCTTAGTGAATAGCCACAGTATCTGAAATTCAGCTCCCAAAATTTGCCATTGGCCCCATCCCCTCAGAATCAAGACCCAAAAATCATTTTAGGGCATATATCTTCTGTTTCTGAATCACGGTATTTTCATTCAGGGCTATCTGTATATATATTCTTAAAGTGGGCAAACATAACAAAACTTTAGAAGAAAAGGAAAAAAAAACAAAGTTTCATTTCCTATAAGAGTAGATTTAAAAAAAAAAAAAAGGCAACCGGGAGTCCTCACAACCCCTTCCTTCCTGTTCTTTGTTGCTTTTTACTTTATTTATAAAAGCAAACTATATACAATGCATCTTCTCCACATGATATCCTAGTCGGTTTGGCTAGGGGGTGGGTGGAATAGCTTTTTTTTTTTTTGGTAAAAAGAGGGTATCTAGAATCAGAGAAACTTCATCTAAATTAACTAAATTCTCTATCCTATTATTTATTATCTACGTGACCTTGGGGCAGCTAGATGTTGCAGGGGATAGAGCACTGGCCTTGGAATCAGGAGGGCGGGAGTTCAAGTCCAACTTCTGATACTAGCCATGTAGCCTTGGACAAGTTACTTAACTCTGATTATACCCCACATCCAGGGCCATCTCCAGTCGTTCCTGGTTCATATCTGGCCACTGGACCCAGATGGCTCCAGAGGGGAAAGTGAGGCTGGTGACTTAGCACAGCCCTCCCTCACTCAAATCCAATTCATGTGCTTGTCATGTCATTACCTCCCTGATGTTATGGTCTTTTTTGAAAATGAAGGACAAACATTCTTATCTATGCGACCTGGGGAGCAAGTCACTTAATTCCCTTGGTGGCTCAGTTTCCTAATCTGTAAAATGAGGGGTATTGGAATAAATGAACTCTTAGAACCCATCCTGCTTTAATAATATTATGCTGGGGCTTTTGTTGCTCTGGTAGGGACAAACTGATACCCACAGTAATTTCTTTGTTACCATTCTCAAATAATATTAGCATTTATTATTTTGAGCTTAAGCATAGTTATTTTAGATAAGGTTTGCAAAGCACTTTATATATTTTATCTCACTTGATCTCACAACAACGCTGCTATTATAATTATAACCATTTGCAGATGAGGAAACTGAGGCAGACAGAAAATAACTTGCCCAGGGTTATACAGTTAATTTATATTTCAAGTTTTCCTGATTCCAGGTCTATTGTTCTATCTAGCATGCTAGTTGATGTGTTATGAATGATATTGCTGACTAATACCACCAAGTCCTCCAAACATATATTTATCAGAAGGAAATAAAATGTTTGGTTTCTCCAGAAATGTATTGGTAAAAAGCAGCTCCGTGTTAGCATAAGCAGTAAAAAAACAAACAAAAACAACAAAACCCATCTTTGAAATTGGCACTCAAAAAAAAAAGAGACAAGATTAAAAACAGTTCCAAGAATTTTCTCCTTGCAAATGGAAGCTGTATAAAAAAAAAAAAAAACAAAGAAGGCAATAGAATCAAAATGTAAATTTGTGCGTAAAAGAGTGAAAAGTGTTTAGGGTCATACATTCAAATACACAAAAATTAAAACTTTAAAAAAAAAAAAACTCTTCTTAAGAAAATGTCATCTCCAGGAACCAATGAGGATCTTGAAGAGTCTGTTGTGGTTAAAACATTCTATGCAGCACTTGACCCCAAGGATATTAAAAGGAGTCCTTCTGCCCTGTCCCTGGTTCTAGTGTCTAGTGCAGAAATGAAGCAAAGATGAATGAGTGGGTTTAATATATTCTAATTTTCTCAGAGGTAAAGACAATTTAAACGCTGAATTCCTTCCCTTCCCTGTGGCTGATGGAAATCTAAAGGTGCTGCATACATCTTCTATGCATTTACTGAGTTGAAGAAGATGGGAAAAAGAGAATTAATCTCTCTTCCCACTGGTTCTCCTCCTCCAAGTATCCAAGTATGGATAAAATGGATCAGTGAGGGCCAGAGGGTGGATAGGAATTGTATAAAAATGAAGACTACCCTCCTGTACAAAACAGAAGCACAGTTATTCTATCCTGAAGCAGTTTATCCAGACTCCTCCCTGGGACCAACTAAAGAGGAGGAAGGGGTCAGTGTTCCCTTGAATTCTACCTAGAATGAAAGAGGAAATTTGGAAGAAGATGGAAGCATGGTGGGGGGGGCGCTATAAATATCTCCTAAATTTTCCCTTGGATCTGAGGGGACCTACAGAAAGGAGACCTCTCAGAGCCCAGGTAGGGGCTCTGGAAGGAGCCAAGGAGAAAGGAGGTTCTTAACAAGCTTGCTTGGAGGACTAGAATTTAAACCTTTTTCAGTAGATCAGAAGAAGAGTTCTTTCTCTGTACCTTGCCCAAGCTCAAAGCACTGTTCTTAATATCTACTTGAACACAAGGTAACTTAGATCATCAGACAGAACAAGAGAAAAATGATGAACAATTAATGAGAATAGTGAGTCTTGCAGATTGTGAGAAGAGGTTTCTGGTCTAGGAAGTACTCCAACCTGTCCCCAGAGAAACCAGGTGTGAGAACTGGCCTTCATGCCTTCCTTCATTATACAATCATCCAAAACCAGGCAGAGGAGGGGTGCTAGGCATGTCTATTTGGCAACAAGAGCGTACAAAGCCTTGGGAAGAGAAGCCAGGCTGCTCTGTGTATGATTCCATCCCAGGCCTTTTTGTTGCTATTTTTTACAAAGAAGCATAAGTATTTTCTTCTTAAATTGTGCCAAACACATTGTGCTGAGTGGAGCATCAAACTGCTTCTCCCCAAAACATAGCTGAGGGACCAATAGTATCAAAACTTTTATCAGTACATAGTCTGTTGCCAAGGACTCTCTGAAGGGTACCACTGTCGAGAGAGGACCTCTTTCTCATAGTTTTCTTCTCTTGATGCTGCCATTGACTCCATGAAGAAGAAATCTGTATCCCACTCAGGTTCTTCACATGTTAGACTGAAAAGAATCTTCTTTGATGTCCCCAGGCTGAAAGGAAGGAGGCAGAGAGAAAGCAGTTAAATCTGATCTAGGGCTGCCCTCTAGTACCACAGACCTAAAGAAACCTTTGACTTTCAATATTTCCTTGGAAATACAGTGATCATTTTGTCAAATGTTGGACTTTTCTACTAATGATATACTATTGGCATGGAAAGAGGGGAATTATAGTAGTGGGGAGATCCATAGAGAATTCTAGCTGTTGTCCTCAGAATGTGGTTATTACTTAAAGGTAAAGCAAGGGTGGTTTAGGGACATTGCTGCTTAGAGAAACATCATGTTGTTCGATGAAAAGACCAAAAATAAAGATAAACTTTCAGCTCAAGTTGAGTAATTTAACTTCCCTGAGTCTTAGTGTCTTCATTTGTAAAACAGGAAAATACTACCCTTGAGTGGTTAAAGAGCTAGCCTTGGAGGAAGGAAGGCTTTCAGGTCTTGTCTCTGACACATGCTTCGTGTGACTGTGAGGGCGATATTTAATCTCAGATGAAGCTCATCGAAACTAGAGATAGGGATGGAATCTGTGGTTTTACTCATTTTAGGAACTTCTGATTGAAAGGATTTATATTATTCTAAAATTATAATATACAGAAAAGTTGAGGGAAATTTCCACATTGGGGAGTTCCCAAAACTGGTGAAAAATGTCTAAATTAAAAAACACAAGCACCCATTCCTTATCTCTCAAGTTTGTTGTGTAGAAAACTACTAAAGCAATGGGACATAAATTATTGTTAAACTTTATCTTAGGGCAGCTTAGTGGCACAATGGATAGAGCTCTGAGTCTGAAGTCAGGTAGACCTGAGGTCAAATGTGATCTCAGATTCTAACTGTGTGACCCTGGACAAGTCATCTAATCCTACTGTTTGCATGAGTTTCTTCATAGGTAAAAATAAGCTGGAGAAAGAAACTGAGAACCATGTTTTAAGTACTTACTCTTTTTCACTAGCCTTGGGTTTAAATTTTAAAGTATTGAAAGCACCCTCCACTGCCTTGGGCAAGTAAATGGGATGTCTCTCCAGTCTCCTCTGAGTGCTGATGGTTCTCCTTTCAATGTTTTTCCGAAGATGATTTTCCACTATCCGAATGGTATGAGATGTGATGTCTTCAGAGTGCCTGCGAGGGGCCCGAAGGATCCAGTTGGAATGCAAGCTGTGTTCCTGGGAGCTGGTTGCCACTGGAAAAAAAAGGAGGGATTACCTATTAGATGATTCTCTAATCAAAAATAAGACAGTAAAGGAGGTAGCTAAAAAGTTGAAGGTGTTTACTATTTTGATTACAAGGGAGTGCTCCTATGGGAGAGAGGGAAGAAGTAGAGAGATGGTGACAAAGGTGTCAGTTTAGAAGGGGACAAAAACAGGGTGATTTTGTTGTTGTTTAGTCATAGCTAACTTTTCATGACTCCATGAGTCATAGCAATCCAATGCTGTCCATAGGATTTTCTTGGAAAGAATATTGGTGTGGTTTGCAACTTCCTTTTCCAGTGGATAATAGTAAACAGAGATTAAATGACTCACCCAAGGCTACACAGCTAATAAGTGTCTGACGACACATTTGAACTCAAGTTGTCCCAACTCCAGCCCCAGCACTCTATCTACTCAGTCGCCTACCTGCTTACTAAAACTTATAATGTATGCTTTTAATGGGTAAACTGGCAGCTAGGTGGCACAGTGGGTAGAGCATCTGCACTATCTTCAAATCTGACCTCAGACACTTAATAATTATCTAGCTGTGTGACCTTGAACAAGTCACTTAACCCCATTGCCTTGCAACAGAAAAATAGGTAAACTGTTTGAGCAGAAGTTTGTGGTTTCATATACAAATCTCTTTTTTGTACTTGAAATGTTTGTTAATTATTATTAAACTCATTATAAAAAAAGATTTAAATAAAAAAAGAACATTATTTTCAGCTTTTGAGAATCAAAACAAAAGAATAATTCTCTCATTATATCTCCATGAAACTTTAACAAATCATAATCTCTAGATCTCAGTCTTAGGAAATCTAGGGAAGGGGCATTGCTTGGGAACATTTTATAGGATCCAACAATGATCATATTATCCTCCACATTGCCATGAAAGCCAAATCAACAAGAAACAACAACAAAAAGTTTAATTCACTATATTTCACAAGAATTATGGAATAATTACCCCAAATGCTACCATATCCCTTAATGGTTCTAGATTGAATAAATACAGGAAAGAAAACACCAGTTAATTAGACCACTATTGATAAATCATATTTCAAAGCTGATGAAAGGTAAATAGTAATTTTTAATTGATCTCCTCTTGCACACTCAGTTCTCTTAGGAAACTGCTAATAATTAATTCACTCTTCTGAGAAAAAAAAGATTCCTTCTATCTTTTTTGAGAATAGGTGGTAGGGGATAGGAGTTCTTTTTAAATTCAAATGTACCAGAGATTGTCCTGAACTTTGTCTGTGGAAGGACTATGTTACTATGGCAACAATAGATAGTGTTGAGCCTGGAAACTGGAAGACCATAATTCAGATATGATTTTAGATATCTGATAGTTATATATCTGGTGCAAGTCTGTTAACCTCTATTTATCATGGTTTCCCTGTAAAAAGAGGAAAATAATAGAATCTTCCTCTCAAGGTTATAATGAGGATTAAATGGGATATTTGTAAAGTGCTTATCACCATGTCTTGTTTCCTTCCTCCCTTCTATGTATAGTATAGGATCTTGGGTTAAGCATTGCCAGAAATCATCTAGTCTGACACTCTCATTTTAAAAATAAGGAAATTGAGGTCCAGAAAGGCTATGATTTGCCCAAGGACATATAGGCAGTAAGTCAAAGAGTTAAGATTTGAAGTGAAGTTCTCAAATTTCAAATCTTATTCAAATTCATCTTTCTTTTCTACCAGGCAAGTGGATAACATATTAGGTTGTGGAAATATAGTCAATAGTTGGGCACTTTATTCAAAGCACCTCATAGTAGATACTTAATAAATGCTGAATTGAATGACAGCGGAAGAAGGATATAGAAGATTTAGAAGGGTGATTGAGAGACAGATGGCAGCATCAACCTGCAGACTGTATGGTCCCATTTCACCTCCCACTCCATGTCCTTTGCTACCTGTAGAATTTCATTTTCAGCATGTTTAGTGCATTTACCATCAAAGTCAACATCTTCATTTGGGGACTCTGCCACAGGAGCTCGGGAATATTTCTCTGACTCCAATTCAGCAATGATGGAATCGAAGAAAGCAATGGCTTCCATTACATCTGCATTCAATCGTGGGCCTTTCTTTGGTGCTATTTTCTGTAATATAGCAATAAGATATGAGAAGGCACCGAGCCACTATCATCCAAGATATTAAGAAACAAATATTGCTAGACTGAATTGCTACTCAACTGAGTAATAATAGTCTCAAATTGAAATAGTGAGTCTTCTATTTGCAAATCAATGGGACTTAAAGGATGTGTTTCAACAAACATTTCCTGGAGAGATCACTTTACCCAAGTGAAAAATAACTCTATCTTAAGAAGAGAACATGAAAGACACCTCAGAACCTACAGCTAATAATAATAGCTAGTATTTATATAGAGGCTTATCTTATTTTATTGCTCTTCATTTCTTGCTTTTTGCAGATAATGTTTTTGTCACAAATTGAAGGTCTGTAGCAACCTTGGGACAAACAAGTCTATTGGTGCCATTTTTCCAACAACATGTACTCATATTGTGTCTCTGTGTCACATTTTGATAATTCTTACGATATTTCAAACTTATTCATTCTGATAATATTTGTTATGGTGGTCTGTGATCAGTGATCACGGGACAGCATGAACTGTGCCCATATAAGTTGATAAACTTAATTGATAAATGTTGTATGTTCGAACTGCTTCACTGATCCAACCTCTCCTCAGAGAACACCTTATTCCCTGAAAAACAATAATAATGAAATTAGTTCAATTAAAAGCTCTATCATGGTCCCTAAGTGTTTAAGTGTAAAGAGGAATCAACTGATACAGAAAACTTCATTTGTTTTTTTAAAGTCACAGTCACCCCAACCTTCAGCAGTCACCACTCTGTTCAATCAGTAGCCATTAATATTGAGGTAAGACCCTTCACCAGTATAAAGATCATGACTTGATGAAGGTTCAGATGATAGTAATTTTTAGCAATAAAGTATTTTTGTTAAGAAAAATACATTTTAGACATAATGCCATTGCACACTTAATAGATGACAATATAGGATAAATATAACCTTTATATGCATACTAGGAAATCAAAAAATTCATGTGACTCATTTTGCTGCAATGATCTGTGATGATCTAGAACCAAACCCACAATATCTCTAAGCTATGCCTGTAGTACTTCGTGATTTTCAAAATGCTTTACTTATGTTACCACATTTGAGTTTTCATTGACCTTTTTCCATGTATGATTTACTAGACCTGCCTAGTTGCCCTGGGGCACTAGGTATATTCGCTCCCCAATAAAGTAACAGTTCATATTTTTCAAGTTTGCCATTTCTTTATGGTATATACTGTTTAAGATAGTTCTTGATACATGACCCTCTAAGCTACTATCTATTCTCTTGGGCCCTTTTAACCTTCGGGTAACTATAAACTAAGATGTTGAAAGCTTTCTTAGTGTATTCAATGGCTTCTCAATCTCCTTGAATCTCTTAGATTCTGTACAGGTTACCATTGTTACTGGATAGAAGAAAAGAAATGTATAGAAAGGAAATGAAAAAGAGCATCACAAAGCTAGAATTGAAGTCATATAATTTTGGAGCTAGATTTGGAGTCAGAAATTCTGAGTTGATTCTACAGCTTACTAGTTTTACAACCCTTGGTCAAATCTCTAATTCTCCATCTCTATGGTTATGAAATAGGCAAAATACTTGTACTAACTATTATGTTGTTGTGATCAAAAAAAGAAGATATATGAAAAGTACTTTATAGGTGATGACATTTCAACATATTTCAGATTATCAGTGATTTCACTGGAGTGAGCAAGCCTTTCATTAGTTCAGGTTGGAGTCCCTCCATAACTTAGTAGAGGTGGTACAATTTAGTGTTGGGGCAGCTAGGTGGGACAATGGATAGAGCACTGAGGACTCATCTTCTTGAGTTCAGATCTGACCTTAGACACTAATTACATGACCCTGAACTAGTCATTTAACCCCTTTTGCCTTAGTTTCCTCATCTGTAAAATGAGTAGTAGGAGGAAATGATAAATGAGGCAGTATCTTTGCCAAGAAAACTCCAAATGGAGTGATAAAGAGTTGAACTCAACTGAAAAATAGCTGGACAACAATGTAATGCTATATGGTAAATGGAATGTTGGACTTGGAATCAAAAGACTTGAAAATAATTCTTTCCTATAACCAATTTGTTATAACAATATAAGACATTTAACCAGCAAGATATTTAACCTCTCTAAGCCTCAGTTTTCTCATGCCTGCCTCTTGGGTTTGTTGTGAAGTTCAAATGACATAATATATACAAATCACTTTGCAGACTTTAAATGTTATATGTTTCGATTATAATTATGGACATCATAAGCTGCTGTGCCTGAAAAAGTCATTATCTTATAAGCAGCCTCCTAGTGACCAGTCTCTGCTGATTCAATTGAACTTATCCTCAGACATTGATTCTGACATATACTCTATAAATTTGTATTCTTATTATTGAATGAGTTGAGGTAACAAAAGAAAGAGTTTTAATGATTTTTCAGGAAAGGTATACATGGATAAGAATACCAACATGGGGTAGTAAAATAATTTTAGTTGCTAGAGGCAAATGTTACTAACTTCACCAACTACTCCCAGTCTTTTTTAGCCAACTCTAGATTTGTTCTCCTTGGTAACCAAAGGCATTAGAAACTTTGAAAAGAATCTCCTTACCCTAGCTCCCTTGCAGTTTCATTAAGTGGAGTCCTTGGGATGACTGGAATAGAACCAGCCTAGTGACCCAGAAGCATGATGGGATTTAAAATGAATGTTCAGCCTTAACTTAAGTAAGAAATTAGACTGAGAGAGTTGAAGTAGCAGCAGGAGGAGAAGAGGAATTTGAAAAGCAAACTTACATAAAAGTTTCTCTAGCTAGCTGGCTGGTTACAGTTGGCTAGGATATGAAATCACAAAAGAGCTAAATAATCCTTGTTGCTATGTAATAACAAAAACTATTAGACTTCTCCCCAGTGGGGTAAATGTTCGAGCAACAACTGGCCATAGAAAGCAGAGACATCTAGCAAAGAATGGCATGGAAGAAGGAACAGAATAACAGAGGACCCTATTGCAGGAGGGACCATTAGAGGTCACTGGTGGACTTCCAGTATGGGGAGCAGTAGCCTCTGAAGTGTGAATTGTCATGGCCACATTTCCCTGACACATGGTTCTTCTCCTACTGCTTTCATGTTAACTTGTGTGAGAATATATCCTCTGAAGTAAGGGGGAGGAGGGATCTTTTTTGTTAACATACTACTATGCTATTTAATAAAATGTCTTCTGGTTTGAGTTTACATGTCTTCTGGTTGGCTAATGAAAGAGATGTTCCAGTGGGGGGAACATGAACTATAATTTTTGAATGATTATTTATCCATTCCCACAAAGGACCTTAATCCTGAGGCAGCATTCAGGGGGCACTAGATGTTTCACCACTAATAGTTCACAGTTATATATTGCTTTGCAGTTTGCAAAGAACTTATCATACATCAACCCTGTGAGGCAGGTGGTATTATCTTAATTGTACCAGGAGTTAAATGACCTGCTCGAGCTTGCCCAGCAAGTAGTTGTAGATCCCAGATTCCAATGAGATCTTCTGATTCTGAATCTGGGAGGTTTTCTATCAGGCCTCATAGCCTCTTAATGTTATGAGAGTTATAGCATAAATAATATGAATAAGTTACAATAGAAAACAAAATAACAGTAATAATAGCAACTATTTATATAAGCAGCATTTATAGGTTTATTATATGCCAGACACTATGTTAAGCTCTTTACAGTTATTATCTCATTTGATCTTCCCAACAACCCTAGGAGGTATTATTATGTCTGATTATCTTCATTTTACAGATGGGGAGACTGAAGTACACAAAGACTAAGAGACTTGCCCAAGGCGCACAGGTAGTAAGTATCTTAAACTTAATTTGACCTTCAGTCTTCCTGACTCTGAGACCCAGTTTCCAATCTACTGTGCTACCTAGTCACCTAAATAAGTAAATAAATGAGTAGATAGATAGATAGATAGATAAGCTGCAATCTGCATGTGGATTAATAAGAAGACTAAACTATTAAGAATATAAGTAGCTAAATCTAAAAACAGAAAACAAAATATGTAACAGTTCAGATTGACATAAGCAATTATAGATTTAAATTTTTTAAATTTCATGTGGGAAATGTTGCAGTCAAAGTTGTACAAGAGTAAAAATTGTGGCTTGGTATGGTGGGAAATGTGATGATATTTCTCTGTGTTTGTGCATGTGTATGCATATAAATATACATCTATGTATAAATAGAAGATAAGGACTGATCTTACAATAGAAAACACCCAGGTAAGGAAGCTTCCTACCAATGCTGTTGCCATGGTTTTTTTTTTTAATTTCTAGTCTTAAGGAGATGAATGGAGCAGTGGTGTCTTACTCAGATAGAAATGAGGTCACTAATTATAAGGATCCCTACAGGCTCATATTAACAATCACATATTAGCATTATCTATATTTTGTTGTTTTTTTAAATGCTATTTTATTTTATTTTTTCCAGTTACATGCAAAGATAGTTTTCAATTATTCATTTTTTTAAAAAAATCTATTTTCCAATTTCATTTTAATATGATTTGAGCACCATTGGAGAATATTGGCCTCATGTACCCTCCAACCTTCATGTTTGATACCTCTGGCCTAGAGGTCTGAGAGGTTAAGCTCACAGTCATACAAGTAGTATGTGTAGGTCACATTTGAACCCAGATAGCTGGCTTAGTAGATTAGAGTACTGGACCTGGAGTCAAGAAGAACAGAATTCAAATCTAGTCTCAGACGCTTACTAACTCTGTGATCCTGGGCAAGTCACTTAACCCATTTGCCTCAGTTTCCTCATCTATAAAATGAAAGAAATGACAAACCACTCCAGTATCTTTGCCAAGAAAACCTCACGGACAATGTGGTCTATGGAGACACCAAGAGTCAGACATGAATAATGACAGTAAATTCGTAGCTGCAAAGTTGACTCTATGCTCTCTGACATGCTGCCCCCACACATGTGTCCAAATATATGAAATTTATATTTCTATGGAACTATTTTTAAATAGGTTGCCTTTTTTCCTTTAATATTTACAAAGTGTGCTCTTGGATCTGGACTGCAATTAATCATTTTTCTTTGTCATAAGAATATAAAGATGCCTTTGCAGGCATCTAAGCTTTTTAGATAAACTGAAACTTGCTTGAAAAGGCTACCCACAAATCCATACAAAAGGGGTAATTTGGACAGATTCCCTCTTCAACCAGGTCATTTTCTAAGTATGTTTTTACTGAATCATGAAACAGGAACAACAGTCTTGGGAGGCATTTTTATTAGAAAAGGAGGAGAAGGGAGTGAAGCCATCTAAGCACTCCAAGCTTAGCCACTGTTGGCTTTGAGTAGTAAGCCTGTTCAGATTTGCTAGCTCTCATTTGCTATATCTGACATTCAATTATAACTGTGTTTCTGAGCTTATCTCACAGATTATAGAACTTGAGAGCCAGAGAGGGTCTCAAGATGAGGCCTTAAAAGAAGTTGTAATTTGCCTGAGGACATATATCTAATAAAAGACAGAGCCAAGACTCGGCCTTAGGCAAGGTGTGCTGGAGTCAGCTCAAACCTGCCAGTGTGAGCTGGCTGTTAAACTGTCACTGTGAACCTTACACTTCAGAAATCAGTAAAAACTACAAATAAGAGCTCGATTTTATTATTATGTGCATTGCCTAGAGTAGACTTGAGAAAGAGATGGGGAAAAAGTAAATTAAATTTTTAAATGTCCTGTGCATGTATTTTCCCCCAGAGTTGTTAAACATCTGCCAGTACACCTTTGATCCCAAAGTCTTCTGACTTTCTGTCTCTGTTCATCCCTTATTTTTGCTCCAGAAATTTCTTCATATGTAAAAAAGTTATTTTAATTGCATTGAAATATTACATTTATGGCTAAGAGATAGAAAAGTCTGTGGAGGATAAAATAGACAGCAGGAAATATAATATGAACCACTTAGGCTGACCCTAGAGGGAAAAGAACTATTAGTTTATAATTTCTTGCAATGCTGGGAAGTCTCTAATAAAGGACAACCTTTAATATGTTGTGTTTAAAGAAGATATCTCAATCAAGAAAGATAGTAGGGGTGGCTAGGTGGTGTAGCCGATAAAGTACCGGCCATGGAGTCAGGAATACCTGGGTTCAAATTCAGCTTCAGACACTTAATTACCTAGCTGTGTGGCCTTGAGCAAGCCACTTAACCCCGTTTGCCTTGCAAAAACCTAAAAGAGGGAGAGAGAGAGAGAGAGAGAGAGAGAGAGAGAGAGAGAGAGAGAGAGATAGTACAAAGGATACTATATTGGACCTGGAGTGAGGAGGACCTGAGTTCAAATTTTGCCTCAGACACTTCCTGGTTGCGTGACTCAGGGCAAGCCATTTAAACACTCTGTCTTAGTTTCTTCATCTGTAAAATGGGGATGACCATAACCCCTACTTTCCAGGTCAAAAGTAATGATTATATGAGATAATATAAGGAAATGCATTCAGCAAACTTTAAAGTGCTATAAAAATGATGCTTCTTATTAATCTTGCCTTCAAAGTATTACATTTAGCATCATAAAACAATAATTAGAAGCAGCAAGGTAGCTTAGAATTAGGAAGATTGGGATACCAATCCTGCTTCAGACATTTATCATCAGGATAATCCTAGATAAGCTGCTTCATTTTTTTTCAAATTCTTTCTTTGTAAAGAGATAACTATAGGTCCTCCCTCCCTCATGGTTTAGGGACTTGGATGATACAATGGTTAGAGCTTAGAATCAGGAAGAATCATCTTCCTGAATTCAAAATTGACTTCAGATACTTTACTAATTAAATAATCCTGGGCAAATCAACCTGTTGTCTCAGTTTCCTCATCTGCAAAATGAGCTGGAGAGGGAAATGGTGAATGAGTCTCAGTATCTTTGCCAAGAAAACTCCAAGTGGGGTCACGAAGAGCCAGACATGACTGAAAAATGATAGAATAACAAACCTTCAGAGAATTGTTATGAAGAGCTTAGGAAATAATTGGCCAATCTTAAAGTGCTTTAGAAATTGTAGCATTTATTGTTGTAGGTGCAGAGGTGATCTCAGAAGTGATCTGATCCAACTCTATTTTATAGATGAGGAAAATGAAGTCTAGGGAATTTAAGTGACTTAACCAAAGTCATACAAATAGGAAAGAGTTTGGGTTTGAACCCAGGTCTCATAATCCCAGAGGCAGAATTTCACAGAAACCCTGCCTCCTTCATCCAGGTGGTTTGCCAATTAACCCCTACTTGATCTGGGCTATTTATTTTTAAATGACTGGAAGGTTGACATGGAACTAGACTCAAAGCAGTCTAAACAAATTGTCTTGTTTCAACTTTTGGACACTTAAAGAAAACAAACTTCAACCTCTTCCATTTAGAAGACAACCAAAAACACCCAATAGGAAAAAAAAGAGTTTGACCTTGTTGACTATTCATGCAATTGTTGGGTAGAAGCCTACTCTAGATAGCGTTGCTACTGCTGTTTCTCTGGATTCTCATGAACAACCACTTATAAGTTATTTGGAGCTATCCCTGGGGAGATATCTCTACATCTAAACTTTTTTCTTTTAGGTTTTTGCAAGGCAAATAGGGTTAAGTGGCTTGCCCAAGGCCACACAGCTAGGTAATTAAAAGTGTCTGAGGTTGGATTTGAACTCAGGTCCTCCTGACTCCAGGGCTGTTGCTCTATCCACTGTGCCACCTAGCCACCCTTGCATGTCAACTTTTAATTAAATAAATCACCATCAGACCATTGATCTATCTATGTATCTCAGCTTGGGTTTAAAATCTATATTATCAGCATCCTTTGTGCTCTCAAAAGTTTGCCAGCCTGGTCTCAAAGCTGCAGTCCAGTCTATTACTCTGAACATGGAAGCATTTTACTGGCTTCCAAAATTCATTGGCTTTAAACCTATATAGGCTTCAAGAGATCTCAGGAGAAACTTCAGGCTTTTTCCTTTCCTCATACTGTGTTTCCAGTCACACCTGGAAATGTAGAGAAGTAAACTCATGAACCTAGAACAGACTGGTCTTCTGGGTCTACTTGAGAAGCCTCTGGTGGGTTATTCATCCCTTCACCAAAATAAAAAGTATTTCTGTTGGAAGAACATTTGAATCCTAATTGTGAATTAAAAGCGAAAAACTGGCAATAATACATCATTAACCGAACATTATTTATGCCTGAACAATCTGAAACTGAGAGACCAAGACTTCAATATCGGAGATCTGTTCTTCCCAGGGAAAGACCTTCTTTTCATAAGTTGGTCATCTTTCCTCCTCTCCCTGGTCAGATGGATTGAGTCCAATCAATTCATTAGTCATTGAAAGGGTAGTATCTGTAGCAGGTTCCCTCCCTCTATCCCTCTCAGCACAAGAGGAAACTGAGAGGCATTGTGGATAGTGTTGACATGGAAACAAAAAGAACTGAGTTGGAAACCTGCTTTAGGAATCCTGACTAGATGTGTAACCCTGTCAAGTCACATTACCTTCTTGCAGCCTCAGTTTCCCTATCTCTAAAATGGGAAGAGTCATACCTACACTAATTTCTCAGATTGATCAAGAGGTTCAAATGAGATAATATATGGAAAATATTCTGCAAAGTTCAAAGTGCTGTACAAACACTGGTCGCTATTATGATAATAAAGCAGCTGCAGTATGGAAATAAGACCACAGGATTTGAGAATCAGAAGGCTTAGAATAATCTTAGGATGAATATTTATAAGCTTTGGGATTATGGTCAAAACAACTTCCCCTTTCTGGGACTCGGTTTACTCATTTGTAAAAAGAGGGCATTGGATTAGAGCTTCTCTAAGGATCCTTCTAGCTATAAATCCTATAATTGTTAACTGCTTTCAGATTTACAAAAGCACTTCCCAAATATAATCTTTCAGGCTTCCAACCTCTTTGTCATTCTGTACCCTTTATTCCCTTTTTTCCACATTTATGATCAGGAAGGGAAGGGAAGGGAACACAAGAATCCTTAAGGCAGTTCATTATTATTATCTTCAACTTACATATGAAGAAACTGAGGCTTAGAGGATCTTCTAAGTGACTTGTTATTGGTCACATTGATAATAAGTGCTGGAGAGGAGATTTGAACCTGAATCTTGCTTCCCAAGTCTGATGTTCTTTCAGTCACATCTCCCTGCTTTTCAGGCTTTCTAGCCATTACTCAATTCAGTGATGAAGCATCAATCCTGAGCATTATGCTAGAGCAAACCAAAGCACATGTCCTTCTGTCCCCAAGTCTGTGGCTCTAGGTGGCAATCTTTAAGCTTTTTTAAATCACCTAGCTGGATTCAAAGGTGAACCCTCCCAGTCATGATGATAAGAACACAAAAATATGTTGCTTGGCTATAATTCTTTGTTACAAGGAAGGGCTTCATATGCAGGGGTGGAGAATGGGTGATAATAAGGAGGTTATTATCATGATTCATATAAGGGAGCATTATAAAGAATATATAAATGACACATTTTAAAAATACATAGGAGACGAGAGAGGAGTTTGGGAGAGGTGGGACACCCATAGGCAGAGTAATGTTGGAATTAACCATTTTACAGTTAATAAACAGTAAAAGGAACAAGCTATTTGTTGTGGATTTATGGTTTCTTGTATAATCACCATTTTCTGGATTTCTTTGAGGGTGAAAACATTGTCATGTCTATTGGTGAATTTCTAATTCATAATAAAAAAAGGAGGAATCAAACCTTAGCTATGTATTATCTTTGTAGAGACAATTCAATTGCTTCTAAAGTTAGCTGAGCTTATAAACTGGATAATCTGACTCGGGGCATGAATGTTGAGTGGAATTATATACCTGCTTATTCAAAAGATGAAGGTAATGTTGCAGCTCAGAAATTAGCAAGAAAAGCAACTGGGAAGAAGTGAAAATACTTAATACTTGCAGATATTGAAATTTAGGTTATAGTGTCACTGTTTCTTCTTTTTTTAACATCACTGTTTAATCTTGCAATATAATAATCTCCAAATCATTTTCTCTTTACCTTTCTCTCCCCCCCTTGTTGGAGTTCTATATTCCAAGGCTATCTTTGGCCATTTTTTAATGTTTTCTTGGTTTTTCTATGTGCTATTTTAATTTTTTGTTTAATACAAACCAAAAAGAAATGTATATTAAAAAAATTGTAGAAATTGTTAAAATAATAAATAAGAAGGCAGATAGTTCCATCTCTGTCAGATCCAGAAGAATTCTTGACTTGGCTCAACTCTTGCTCCAGACCCTAGAAACCAATCTAGACTGCTTGATGGCTCCCACAATTTAGGTATAAGGGAATCACCAACTTTTTCAGATAGTACGTACATGAAACAAGACTTCCCATCACCCCAACAGTGCTTTCTAAGGACTTCAACCTTTTGCAGTTACCTTGTTTTGTATGCTCTAAAGTTTTCCACTGTCTTCTGATTTTTCTGGCAATCCAAAGATGCTTGCTTGGACCATTCAATCTGCCTCTCTGGGGTGCATGTGAGTGTTTGTTTGATATTCTTATCAATAATGACATTGAATAGTTCACAGTTCAAATTTTGTTTTTTTCTTGGTAAAAATGTTCTTTACTCTTACAATTCTAGGTATTGGTTGCTCTTACAAGTTATTTAGAGATTCTTGATGTCTAAGTCAAATAATTAAATTGTTCCTGTTTAAAGTTAGCTGAGCTTAAAGAATGGAATAGTCTCTTCCTTATGATATGTTTGTTTATGATATGCTTATTAAGCATTTCACCTCATAACCATCCTCTCTCCTCGAATCTCCCTCTACATCTCCAAGCCAATCATTAGTCTGAGGATTCCTACTAATTTACATCAGATCACCATCAAAGGAAAGTGTAAAAGGGTCTATATACTGCCAAGAAAACTCAGAGAAATACTCTTTTCTGTTTTCTTTACTAAGATAAAGGAGAATGTCAGGAAAGGAAATTATAGAATGAAATGATGATGGCAGATAAAGTAACAGAGAGAGAGAGAGAGAGATAGAGAGCAGAACAGGTATGGAACCTGGGAATAGAGAGCAGCAGGTGCACTTTTACTAGCTTTACAATTTAAAATAACACTAATAAAACTAAAACTTAGGTTTTAACTGTTAATTTATTTAAGTACAGATTCAAACTATTAAAACTACTCTAAGACTTTTGGAGATGGAATGTATGTAGTCTAAAGAAGGAATAGAAGGAGAAAATGCTTTGCTATGTTTGCACAAAAAGAAATTCCTTGGGTGCAATGGCTGCAAAAATAAAAATGGAAACAGGATCCTGATGAGCAGACACTACATCAAGAAAAGGCCTAAAGATCCCCCCACCCAAGTTCTATCATCTTGTTTTGAAGAAAAAGAAACTAAAGCTTAAACATTTATTTTAATGAACAAGATGACTTGCCCATGGTCACATAGCAAATATCAGAGATGAGATTTAAACCTAGGTCTTCTTGCCTCTGGGTCCTTTACTCTACCCTTTAAGCTATATTATCTCTTAGTGATCATAACACACTATAACCAAACAATTAGGTAGAACAATGGATAGAGCACTTGGCCTGGAGTCAGGAAGACCTGAGTTCAAATTTAGCCTCAGACACTGACATTCAGATAGCAGCATCTTGGGCAAGTGACTTCTCTTGTAAAAAGGGAGCAACAATAGTACCTACTTCCCACATTTCCGTTTTTGAGTTTCTTGATAATATTTGTAAAGTGTTTAGCACAGTACTTTATATATAGTAGATATAATATGAAGACTAGTATTATTATTATTGTTATTATTATTAATTATTATGGCCTAGGAAGGGTGCTTCATGCATAGACAGTGTTCCTGTCAGCCACTGGAAATTTTACAGCTCTGAACTCTGTGGTTCCCTTGGAATTTCCCTGTGATGCAGTACTTAAAGTTATTCTATTCTAGACCAACTACTTTCTAAATTTTGGTAGCCCTTAGGATATATATTTTTGGCATTTTCTATGAGACAGAATAAAGACTGTCCTATATCTGATGAACTTTTTAAAAATTTTGAATATTTGTTCGAATTCTGGGCAGTTATCATATTTGTGTCTCCAAGTACCTAGACATGAATTATATCCAACCTATAGTAGGTAGAGGTAGAATTGTAGGGTTTATCCTCTAAGATTGAACATATGAACCTAGCATTTTAGCATTCCAGTAAATAGGCTATGTACAAATAAAGCAACTGTGGTATACAAAGGCAAGAAGACGTCTCTAAGATGAAATGTCGGGGAAAAAACAGGAGATTGAATCACAGAATCAGCATTCTGATCCACAGATTACATACAGACAAAGAAACTGGGCACAGAAAGAACCTTGCCAAAGATTGGATGGCTGGTAAGGGCTAGGATGAAAGCTTGGGTATTCTGATGCCTATTTCAGATTCTTTTCACTGTAAAACAGTATCTCTTTTATACAGAGGTTGTCAAGGTACTTTAGTAACTAAACTCCTTTAGATGGATGAGGTCCAAGAAAGACTTAACCTATATTGAATTCACCTTTAGAACCCATACTGATATGGGGAGTTTCCAGTGTCCGTCCCAGACATTGCTTCTCAATCAATCTTGCCTTTTCTCTTTGGCATTTTCCCTTCTTATCTGGATGGCTGCCATGGGTTTATCTCTTCACTAAACCAAGAAACCTGCATTCCATCATTAAGGTTGCTAGTGTCACTCTCAGCAAAAGGACAGCATTCCATGACGCAATGACACTTTTGTGCAACCCTACAGGCAGTTCTAAATAGAATGGGCTTTTTCTTCTGCCCTATCACATGACAGGCTCTCATCCAATTTGCTGTTCATACTCAGCCTCCAGCGGTTTTTCAGAATTACCCCTTTCAAATCTTCATGCCCTCCACAGATCTGCCTTTCAAATTACTTTTTTTTTTTTCACACAAGTAATAGAGTGCAACTTTTCAAACCAAAGCCCACTGGCTTTCTTACGCAGATTTTTAATGTTATTTGGACTATTTGTATCCTTTTTTCTAAACTTGCAGTTAACCCCCCCCCCCCCCGATTTCCCTTAATCTCAGAATTCTGGACTCTTCTCTTCTTTAAGGTGGTGGGAAAACTATGATCAGGTGGCCAGAGCTATCTCACAGGGGCCATTTGATGCACCTACTAGAGGAAATATTTGGAGTTATAAAAGACCATAGAGGCAATCTAGTACAACCATTTTTATAGAGAAGGGAACTGAGGACTAGAGGGACAGTGATCTGCTCTTACTTGATTAATAAGTGACAAAGACTGAATTCAACTGAGATCTGCTAATTCTAGTACCTTTGCCAAAAAACTCCAAATGGAGGTCACTAAGAGTTAGACGTGACTCAAATGACTGAACAAAAATATATGTGGTGGGGTGGCTAGGTGGCTCAGTGGATAGAGTACCAGCCCTGGAGTCAGGAGTACCTGAGTTCAAATCCGACCTCAGACATTTAATAATTACCTAGCTGTGTGGCCTTGGGCAAGCCACTTAAACCCCACTGCCTTGCAAAAAACCCTAAAATACATACATACATACATACATATGTATGTGTGTCATATACTATATATGGCAGGATATAGTAAAAGACTGAAAGTATATTGAAATTTAGTATACATGTATATTTATATAAACCATAGGTATATATGTGAGTGTATATGTATATACATATATAATATCATATACTATATAGCATAGACATCTAGACTACAACATAGTGTATTGATATGTGTATACTATACAGTCAACATGGTATATACATCTATATTATATTATGTATACACATAGATATATGCTGTAGATATATGTATACATGCATGTGTCTAAATAAACATGCATATGTGTATATATGTATATATATTTGTAAAATTTGGGGGAAACAAAAATTAGCAGACTTAGTCCAAGAGATAGTGTAATCCTGACTAAAAAGAAAACTCACAATGAAAAAAAATCAAAAATTTGTTAAATATTGAAATACCTATAGGGTGTCTCAAAAGTCTTAGTGTGGTTTAAACCTTTAATGGCTTAAGACTACTAATATTTTTGGGACACCCTAAATATGTATATTCCCCATCAGAGAAGTGTCTAAGTTGACTCTGTATGATCTGATTGGAAGTCCATTAAATCTTTAAAATAGTTTTCAGTCATCAAATCAACAAATTCCATTAAATTATAAGTTTAAACATAAGAACTGTGAAGAGTCAGAATAGAAAATTAATCAAAATTGGGTAGAAATAATCAGGGAAAGCTTTCTGAAAAAAAAGAGATGAGTTTTGAAAGAAAAATTGGTGCAAAGAAGAGTGCTTGTCACACACCTTCTAAGGCACAAGAAGGAGGGGGGAAAACCCTCCTTTCACCACCTCACCAGTTAGATGATGCCAATCAGTAATGCTGTAATTTAGCTCCCCAAAAGCAAAAATAAAGAGAAGGAAGAGGGGCAATGCTATAACTGTTGAAGTGACTCAAGGGCAAGTGCTGATGATTCTGTTGTGTTTTCCATGGGTAAGTGGAGGTCTCCCTACAAAACTATCCCACAGTGTCCATCTCTATGACTTACATGAGTAGACTTTGACAAAAATATTTCTCATTAACTCAATCATCTGAGAGAAAGGCAAAGAATGGAATCGTGTTGATTGAACAATTCAGATTTAAAGAGTGTTTTTCATTCATGGCATGATTTTTCCCCCTTTTGTTATGATTCTTCTTTCACAATATGTTTAACATAGTTGTACCTCTACAACCTATAGTAAATTATTTGCCATCAAGAGGAGGGGAGAGTGAAGGGAGGAAGGAAGAAAAATGTGAAACTCAAAACCTTACAAAAAATGAATGATGAAACCATATTTACATATAATTAAAAGAAATGAAAAAAATTTTAAATAAAATTAGAAAACATTCATGGCAGTAAAGAAATAGATAATGTACTAGATGTACTAGAAAAGATGACAAATGTGAGAAATTTCAAGACATATGGGAAGACATGTATGAACTGATAAAGACTGAAAAGAGCAGAACTTAGAAAATGGCAACAATATTGGAAAGAGAAAGAGAAATAAAATGATGAATCATGTAATTATAATGATTTGCCTTGTTCCCAGAGAGGAGAGGAAAATGAGCATCCCTCACTTTTCTTAAAGAGGGGTGTGAAATAATGTATATGATATCAGCTGTTTTCCTGTGTTGATTAGTTTTCTGTGACTTTTGGTGGGTACTTGGTAAGAGGGTTGTTAGAAATTACCATAATATTAAAAACAAAAAGCATCAATAATACTTTATCCCATCAACAGGCTGAGTGAAGCCTTGTCATTCCTCATTCCTCATATATGATATGTTATGACCCAAGTTAGATGGCCACTTGATCTAGATCATTAAAAGTACTAGATCAAAAGAAAACTGTAAAATAAATAAAATTTATCTTGAGTTCTCATTTAGCTCCTTTATGATAGTTCTCACTCTCATTTTTTCAAGGGGTCAATGCCCTCATGACCCTCCCACCCTTCTTCCCTCTCTCCCTCCTTCCTTTCCTCCTTCCTTCCCTTTCTCCTTCCCTTCTTTCTTCGTTCCCTCCTTCCCTCCTATCTTCCTTCCTTCCCTCCCTCCTTCCTTTCCCCCCGCCCTCTTTTCCATCCTTTCTCTTTTAAAAATGACCTAATTCATTTCCTGAATAGTAATCTTGATCCTGAGTTCCATTTTCTTGGGAACTCTGAGAGTTTGAGATTTAATTGGATCTAAGCTTTTAGAAGATCTTCAATGAATTATTACTGCCAGTTTATGTCAATATATTTTTGTGGGTGAGTTCATTCTAAAAACAGCTCTTTCTCAAGCTTCTAAAGCTCCTCCATCTCTAGCATCTGTACTTTCCCAAAGGTGATCATTACGGATGCCCAAAATGCATTCTCTCCTCAGCTCATTACTCAGAACCCATCTTCCTTCGAGCAATACTCAGCGAGAATTAAGATAATATTTTATTATACTTTTATATATGCAATTCAGAAAGTCTCCCAAGATTGTAAGCTTTTTGAGGGGAAAAACCACTTCATTGTTTGCCTGTTTAATCTGTGATGCTTAGTCCAGTGCTTAATAAATATTTGTTGAACGGAATTAAACTGAATCTCTACAAGTAAGTTTCTTATCAGAAAACTGAAACAACAGTATTTTACAAGACATGGACTCAATTATTCGTGAAGTAACTTTTGTCCATGTGGTTACAAATTACCAGCCTTTTTACAAAATATGCAGGTGCCTATTTTCTGTAACTACCACATTCTCCTTGCAACATTGAGGGATGTTAGATGTTTCTTTTAAGAGAAACATTAGCATACTGTTGTATCCTCTACAAAGTTCTTACCATGTACTATTTTGTATTGTAATTTGTTGTAATTTGTTGACTACAAACTCCATGAGGGAAAGGATGATATCTTAATTAAGATTTTTGTCTCACCCCAGTGTTCTAAACACAGTTCATTCTTACTAAATATTTTAGGTAGATAGTTGTTGAATCTGAGACAGACAGGTAAATTCCTTCTTGGAACCTATGAACTTGATTTTCCCATTCTGAAAGCCTTACTAAAATGCTTCTAGATGCAGCACCACAGGCCACTGGGAATTTTTTTCATAAAACACCAATTGCCAGAGGCTGCCAATAAATCTTGAAAAAAACACAAAGGATGGACACTTCCCACATGATCACAAGGAGGTGATAGAATAATGCACTCAACTAAATTAATCTTGATTCAATATTTATTGGTTCCCTACTATTTGCAGAGATCTAAACTTGGCATGATGTGTAACATAATAATGAGTAAAATAGGGTCTCTTCACCAAAGAGTTTACAATCTAGAAAAGAAAATGAAATTATGTAGTTATTCCTAAATGATTAACATGATTCAATTTAGCAAGCATTTTTAAAATACCTACAACTATAAGCAATGTATTGTGTTATAGGAGACACAAAAATAAGAAATGACATCCTTCCAGACTTCAAGGGAGCTAGAAGGAACATGATGAACACAAACTGTGTTCTCTGTAATCTTTGGTCCCTAAAAACTGCTTCCCAATAGATGTCTGACATGGAGGGAAGTGAGATAATTTTTGAAGAACTTCCAAAGTTTTATTACAATCTTCACACAATTCTCCAGATCCTGTAAATTCTATCCCATATCCATATCATGGTTCCCATTTCTATTCCACCCAATTCCCTTCAGAGGGACAAAGGAGTAAGAGAAAAAAGCAAGAGGAAGGGGATTCACTCAGCAATATATTGATATTTAACATCCCTAGCAATATCAACCAAATCTTTCTGGAAGTAAAATTATTGTATTGTAGCTCATAATAGACCTCAGAATCCATATAATCCAATCTCCTCACTTTACAGAAGAGGAAACTTGAGGTCAGTGAACCTGAATAAATTTTCCTAAGTCACACACTTAGCATTAGAAGTATGATTTAACTATAGGTCCTCTGACTCCAAAATGGGTTCTTTTCATTATAGCATGGTACACCTAGAATGATATAACAAGCATGGAACCCCAAGAGGATGCTGCAAGTCATTCTTCCTCTTCTTGTACAAGTACAGGGACCTACTGGCCTACTTGCAGAGTGTGCAAATAATTCTCTGAACTGCTCCTCTTTGGAATTAAAGAAAGGCAGTTTAAATTAGTCAGACTGACCCATGACACTTGAGATTTGGCAGTCAGTCAATCAACCATTCAACATTCATTGAGTGTGCACTGTGTGTACAATGCTATAGAGAGTTACAAAGCAGAAAATACAAAACTTGACCCAGAGTGGTTTATAGCCTAATCACTGGGTAAAAAAGAAATGAAAATACAAAAGAGAATGCAGTAACAGAGATTCAAACCCTAGTGCATGATCAGTTTCAGGTCTACAAAGCTGAACATATAAGGGATGAAAGACGTGATTCAACAGGAGTCACGAGATCTAGCATCTCTTTCAGTCTCCATGACCTCACAAAATAGGGATAATACCTGCTCTACTTATCACGCCTTTTATAAGGACAAAATGAAGCAAGGTTTGTGAAGGTCATCTTTTTAAAATATAGAACATAGAATAAATTAAAGGCATTCCAAGAATTATAGGTTTCTCCTGAATTTGAGTTCTTCCCTCTTTCTATATACTGACTCTGGATTCTATGTGAGTCACTGGCTATCTCTGTGTTCTTGGAAATACCCTCAAAACACCTGGATTAAAGAGGAGCCCTAAAATTAACTCTCCAGCCTGGTTTATATCATAACAAATTTGGAATCCTGGAAATATCTGATTTTATCTGAATTTTTATTTTTCATCCGAATGTCAGATATTGTGTAGATGCAGTTATCTGTCTCAGTTTCCCCAGTATTAAAATAAACATGAATGTAGCCCTTATTCCTCAGAGTGGGGAAAAGAAAAGGGAGTTCTATGAGGAATAAATTGGCAAATATTCAGTCATTAAGTAAATGAACTGAATAGTGAAAGAGAAAAACAAACAGGTAATGCTCAGGAAAAAATTATGCTGGACAATTGAAAAGAATTATATCTACCTACCATGATGTAGTTGTGCCTACCTTACATTCCTTAAGAGGTAATGGGGAAAAATGTTTTTTTCCTCCCTTGGAAGATTTGGAAGAAGTTGAGGAAATCCCATGGGTACGGCTGGCTTTCAGTTCATCAAGGCTGTTGAGATATTTTTTCCTCAAGGCTAACAGGTCCTGTAAATACTGTAAGCAGTCCTGAGTCCGGGAGTAGGCCCATGCCTGATCCTCTTCATTCTGCTGATAGTACATGCTGGTGTCAATGCAGGTGGTGCTTTTGTATTTTTTTAAGGACTCACTGAATTTCTCCCCATTTCCTCCTACAACATACACAGAGCTACTGCGGATCAGTCTTACAGTTGGGCTGGTTCCATCATAGTACGGGCTTTCATCAGTCAGGGACTTTCTCTGAGTATTGGACTGAAAGATGGAATGAATTTTTCTAAACATGGTGCGCTGCTTCCCTCTCTTGGTGACTCCTAGACGTCTGCCCCTTCAGTCACTGGAGCTAAAGCGGGGCAAGGTGGTCTGCTTCCATACCCTTTGCCTTTTATCGGAAAACAAGCAGACTCATGAGTCTCAGTGTATGAAAACTCTGTTAGGTAGTTGACTGGAGCATGGGTCAGATATGAAACATTTATATTTAATAACTAATGACAGCATAAACAATCTGAAAGAATAAAATAGTGCCCAATGGGTGTCAAAGAACACTTAGGCATTTTTTTTGTGGCTTCAAAGAGGTAAATAGTGCAAATATCTTCTGGTTACCTTCCATCAAAAAAGCCCCCAAGTCAGATAACTGAAGCCAGAGAGTTCATTTTCATTTCATTGTTCCCTTTCATTTCAGTCACCGTTATATAATGAAGATGTTGCCTTGATCAATTTTATTTCAGCTTTACAGAACTGCATTTTCTGTGCTGACCATGGTCCTGAAGAAGTAATTCTTGAGTCCAAAAATGAAATCCAGTTGGATAAGGATTAAACTCAGCACCGAGAGAGATCATAAGGAGTGACTGCCCAGTGTATAAGCCATTCCACTAAGCTAGGATTGTGAGGGTTGGCTTATGTGGCTCTTAGCTGCTGTTGATAGGTTCTCCACTCTGAGCAAGCACTGGACTGTCTTTAGACGGAAGTTGATCATGTGCTATGGTAACCAAGAGATGGTAGCAGCTATCTGATACCACCCCATTGTTCAGGATTAGGTGGATTCAGATATCTAGATCTATTACTTTCTGCACAAAAGTTTCAATCAGCCAGAGAGGTGGCAAAAAGTATTGTACAGAAGTATTACTTTGCATGATGACAAGTGAATTCAAACCTGAAGTAAATGGTTTTTTTCTTGACTATTTTGTAAATAGACTAGAATCTTAAAGCCATGTTCTACTAATATTTCCTCAAATAAATAGTTTGAAAAGATAATCTATGTAATGAATGATTGCCATATATTTTCTACATGTTTTATTTCTCTTTTAGATATATCTGTTAATTTAAGCCTTTTAATTTCTAAGACTGTGATCAGAACTGCTTTAATATATCTGTAAATAATATTATTTATTTTTATTATACTTACTCTGTGTCCTTGGAATCATACTGGACACTATATAAACCAAAAACTATCCCTAACTTAGAGAAATTTAAAAGTTTAAAAATTTTTAATAATATTGGTATATTTTTCCTTCATCACCTTAGTTTCCAAATTATCTTTTCTGTTCTTTCCTAGCAAAGAAAAAAAAGAGAGAATAAAAATAGTTCAGCAAAACCAAACAGCAAATCAACCAAGTCTAAAAATATATTTAATTGCAAAGAAGGGAGGTGGCTGCAATTTCTCTTTTCTCTTTCAAGAACAAACTTGGTCACTATAATCACATAGCATTCAGCTTCAGGATTTTGTTGTTGCTGCTGTTCATTCATCTATATTGTGAAAGTAAAAAATGTATATTGTTTTCCTGGTTCAACGTACTCCACTCTGAATCAGTTCATAAGTCTTCCCATGAAGAGATGTTAACGTATGATAGAACCTTAAGAAGTCCCATCTAGTTCATTCCCCTGCCTCTTGAAATGGGAATGTATAAACCAAATGGTTTAGAAAGGACAGTGGAAGGAGTTCCACATGAATGGGAAAATTGCAAACACCTCATTGTCCTCAACACCCTTTAGCTTTCATTACCCTTTGTCTGGTGGTCTTCACTCCTGTTACAATCAACAAAGAAATCTACCTGTTAGACATAATCAGCAAATAAAATGATAACAGATGAAACTAGATTTGAACACAGTACATTATTTTTACAGTTCCCTTTTGGTTTTTTATCACCTTCATTTTTTAATATTTTTTTTGCCTCTACTTCCTCTCCTCTAATTCACTTCTCAATCCTTTGCCCTTTGGTTTCCAGCCTTATCATTTATATAGCACCAATTTCCCCTAAAGTTGCTAATGATCTTTGAATTGCCAAACCTGATGACCATTACTCAGTTCTCATCCTTCTTGACTTGTCTGAATCACTGAACACTGTTTATTACTATCTCTTCCTGGAATCTTTATCATCTCCAGGTTTTCATGATACAATTTTCTCCTAGTTCATCTCCTACATTTCTGATCATTCTGCAGCCTACTTAAACTGGTTCATCATTTACATTGAGCCCTTTACCTGCAGGAGTTTCACTAGTTTCTATCCTATACTTCCTTTTCTTCATATATTTGGTGATCTCATCAATTCCCATAGATTTGATTAACTCTAAATGGATGACTCCCTGATTTACATATTCAAACCTAATCTTTCTCTTGAGCTGGTCTTACCTCCCCAAATGATTATTTGACCTTTCAAATAGGATGTATGGTAGGCATCTCACACTTGACATGTCTAAAACAGAATTCATTTATTATATTTCCTCAGAGTTGACTTTACCCCAAAGTTCCCAATCTTTCTGGTCTCCCGTGTTAGTAACATCAGTGTTATCTCCTCATAATCCCTCCACCAACACATCCAACTATGACATCTCTTGACTCCATCCTCTTCTCAGTGCTCATAGATTTATTTGTGTGAGACTTGAGACCTTTATATCTTGTCTAAATTATTGCAAGAGCCTCCAACTTGTCTCCTTCTGACTCCAGGTTCCTCCCTCTTCAATCTATAACATCCAGTCACGCAGCTGTCAATGTGACTTTTTCCTCAGTGCAGGTCTGATTGAGATATCCCCCTTAGCAGTCAGTTTTAGTAGAACTTTGATACTTCCAGAATCAAATATAATTCCTGTCTTTGACTTTTAATATCTTTTATCAATGTAACCCTCCCTACATTTTTCAGTTTCATTAGGCATTACTCTTATTCTTCCAGTCTACAGTCGAATCAGTCTAGCTTTCTTGTTTCCCACACATGATATTATATTTCCCATCTCTACCCATTTGAACTGGCAGTTCTCCATGCCTTGAAGCACTCCTTCCTTCCTCCTGCCTGGTACAAACCCTTACTTTTTTCAGACCTCAGTTCAATTTCTACTTTTATATGAAACCTTTATCATCTCTGAAAGTGCTAATGCTTTTCCTCTCAAAACTACATCTTGCTTATTTTTATTTGTTCTTTATAAACTTATGTATTTTATAAATTTATTTGTGCTCACTGTCATTAGAATGCTAGATCTCGAGGGAGGGAAAAGAGAAAGAGGAAGAAAATAGTCCTGTAAAAAAAATCAATGAATATATCATTGTCTAATCTTGCATATTATATTCAACACTCACGGTTCCCTATGTTTAAAAGGGAGAGTGGTTTAAGTATTAATTTAATTAAAATCTTGGGACTTGGGGGGCAACTAGATGGTGCAGTGGATAGAGTACTGGCCCTGGAGTCAGGAGTACCTGAGTTCAAATCTGGCCTCAGACATTTAAGAATTCCCTAGCTGTGTGGCCTTGGGCGAGCCACTGAACCCCATCGCCTTGCAAAAAAAAAAATCTTGGGACTGATTTATCCTACTAGATTCCTTAATCAATGCTTTATTTATCATTTGACACATAAATTCTCACTTTCTATTCTTCTATGGTTAAGAATTTCCTCTACCCAGACAAAAACCTCTTTCTCCTGCTGACTCTGCCCATATTCTCATTCCTTTTTGACTCATTTCCTACTTTTCCCCAGTCCTTCCCTCATCTACTCCTTTCATTGTGGCCCTTGTAATAGTACCAGTGTACTGTGATCAATTCCTTTATCCTAGAGTTCTTCCTCTTGCACTCCTCCCATCTTCTGGTGGTCCCCAAAATCTCCATTCTTATCCTGTGTCTTGGCTATTTCTATGACTCCTACATATTATCTCTTCCCTTCCCTCTGAGCACAAAGCTAGGAGAGGGAGGTGGCACAGACCTTTCTCCCCATTGCTACTTCCAAACCCTTCCTCTGGCATCATTCAGAAATCTCTCCTTCAAAGAGAAAAAGAGCCTGGAACAGAACATTGGGGGAAACTACACTTAGGGGTGCAAGAAAGATGAAGTGAAGGATTTGCTTGACAGATGGAAGAACTAATAGAATATTCTCATAAGCTAAGGGAGCAAAGAATATCCTGGAAATACTGCTTCTCAGTTTCACATGTAACAAAAATATTAAGGAAGATGGGGACAATTCTGTAATTTAGCCCTGGGGACTGAGTGGAGAATACTGGATTCAGTAATCATTGACCTTTCAGGGAACAGTTTCAGAGAAGCCAGACTGCAAGAAGGATGGGCTATGTGGTAAAGATACCTTGACGTTTTCTAGGTGATTGGCAGTGAAAGGAAGAAAAGATGTAGGGCAGTAACTTTTCCAATCCAATCATCACTTAGTTACTAAAATATTCTTGCTGAGCAGCAGGTTTGACAATAAGCAGAAATCTTCAGTGGTTCCTATTACCTTTAGGATAAATTACAATTATCTTAACCTGAAATTTAAGGTTCTTTGCAATATTGATTCAATTGACCTTTCCCTTCTTATTTCATAATACTTTCTTTCATGGTCTCCATATATTACTCAAAATGACTAGAAGATGACTTTTAAATGTCTCCTGAATGTGACATACCATGTCTCATATGTATACATTCACAGTTTAGTCCTCATATCTAAAATGGACTCCCTCATTATCTCTGTTCTTCTAGTATTCTTATCTTTGTTCAAAACTCTGCTTCCATGGAGTCTTCTCTGATTCTTCCCAGAAAGTACTCCTTCAGATATTTCTGTAGCACCGATTCTGAATATCTTTACTACTACCATCACTCCCTATTTTGTGCAGAGAAAGAGTGAGACTTTTTCATTGGTCAAATAGAGCTCAAAATTCAAAGTTTATTTTGGTAACTGGAATTCACACGTACACACACACACATGTTATATAAATATATGTGTATACCTATATATAAGTATATTTCTATTCATATATATGCATGTATTACTTATGTATGTATATGTGTGTGTTGTGTCTACCTGTGTATATTTATAAACAGGTGGCTTGTGGGATAGATTGCTGGTACTAGAGTCAGGAAAATGTACTGTGTTCAAATCTAGTCTCAGATACTTACTAGTAACCCTGAACAAGTTATTTAACTTTGTTTGCCTCTGCTTCCTCATTTGTGAAATGAACTGGAGAAGAAAATGGCAAACTACTCCATAATCTTTGTCAAGAAAACTCCAAAAAGAGGCATGAAAATTTCTGGGATGCAACCAAAGCAGTATTTAGGGGAAGATTTATGTCTAAACACTTATATCAATAAAAGACAGAAGGAGTTTATCAATACATTATGTGAGCAACTAAAAAATTAAAATCTGCAGTTAAACACCAGATTAAAAATCCTGAAAAATCAAAGGAGAAATTAATAAAATTGAAAATAAGAACTAATAAATAAAATTGTGAGTTGGTTTTATGGGGGGAAATCAATAAGATAGAAAAGTCATTGGATGATTTTATTTTTTTAAGAAAGAAGAAAAGCAAAATACAGAATCAAAAATGAAAAGGGAAATTCACACCAATGAAGAGAAAATTAATGCAATTATTAGGAACAGTTTTGCTCAAATATAGTCCAAAAATCTGGCAATCTAAGTGAAATGGATGGATATTTGTAAAAAAAAAAAAACTGCCCAGATTAACTGAAAAGAAAATAGAGTATCTAAATAGCTCCATATGAGAAAAAAAATTAAACAATCCATCAACAAGTTCCCTAAGAAAAAAATACTCAGGACAAGATGAATTCATAAATGGATTCTACCAAACATTTAAAGAACAACTACTCAATACTATGCCACCTTTATGAATATTAGACAAAGAAGGAGTTCAACAAAGTTCCTTTTATAGTACAAATATGGTATTGATGCTTAAACCTGGAAGAGCAAAAGCAGAAAAAGAAAATTGTAGACCAATTTCCCTAAAGAATATTGATGCAAAAAAATTAAATAAAATGCTAGCAGAGAGATTATAGCAATATATCACAAGGATCATGGACCATGACATGATGGGATTTATACCATGAATTCAGGGCTGGTTCAATATTAGAAAAATTATCAACATAATTGAATGAAAAACCAACAGAAATTAAATGATTATCTCAATAGATGCAAGAAAATGCTTTTTTTTAAAAAATGCAGCAACAGTTCTATTTAAAATGATAGAAAGTACAGAAATAAATGGAGCTTTATCTTAAAATGGTAAGTAATATTTACTAAACCCATCATCAGGCAGAATCTGTAATGTAGTTAAGCTAGAAGCCTTCCCAGTAAGAGCAAAGGTGAAGCAAGGATGTCATTATCATCACTAATATTAAATATTGTACTAGAAATATTAATTACAGAAATAAGAGAGTAAAAGAAATTGAAGAAACTAGAATAAGCAGATAATATGATATCATTGTAAAATCCTAGAGAATCTACTAAAAATTCATTGAAATAAGTAATAATATTAATAAAGTTTCAGGATATAAGGTAAATCCACATAAATAATCATCATTTCTATGTATTACTAATAAAGTCCAGCATCAAGAGATAGAAAAATTTCATTTAAAATAACTGAATACAATATGAATACATCCAGAAACTACATGTATGCAACCATAAAAGACTTTTTTTCACACAAATGAAGTCAGATTTGAATAACTGGAAAAATAGTAATTGTTCATGAGTGGTAGACTAGTATTGATTTACTTTTTCCAGTGTCATATCCAACCACCCAAAATTATTTTATTGAGCTTTTAAAAATAATAATAAAATTCATCTGCAAAAACAAAATGTCAGGGGACAGCTAATTGATACAGTGGATAGAGCATCAACCCTGGGGTCAGAAGGACCTGAGTTCAAATTTGGTCTCAGACACTTAATAATTACCTAATTGTGAGATCTTAGGCAAGTCACTTAACCCATTGCCTTTCAAAAAAACAAAAAAATAAAAGAACAAAAGGGAATTAATTTAAAAAAGGTTGTTAGATTACCTAACCATCCCAGATCTCAAACTGTATTGTAAAGCAGTTATCTTCAAAACAAATGCAGCCAAAATGTTTTTTAAGTTTACCAACACCAATATCAATATCAAATAGCTTCTCAATCTGTTACTCATAGAGGTTCAGTTCTTAAGAGGAACCAATTGGAAAAGGTGGCCAGTGATAAGAAGAACCAATGGATGGGAATTACACCTTCCCTAATTAAAAAGTCATGATCACATGATTCCAAAAGTAACCTAAAAAATATTGAGGAGGATTCCTTAGTTGAAGATGAGTAAGGAAGTCAAAAGTGGGGGGGGGGGACAAATAAACCAAAAATAACCCAAGAGCTTTATAAATAATAGCAAGTCAATCCTACTGTGTAATGATGACAAAAGCTCTCTAATGATGAAATAAAAAATACCCATCCATCCACTAGTAAGACAGAAGCCCTTGGAGCTTGTATACTTGAGGAGGGGACCCCTTTCCCTGAAGAATCAGTGAGAGAAGTTCTTAGAGATTGGGGGAAATTACTGAAACTGAATGCTACACCTCATAATCTTAGATTTGGGAAAGGAGATGAACAGTGGATATACCAATAGAAGAGTGGTGGAGGCCTTCACCCTCCCAAAGGCATTTCCAACCATAGCCTTGCAGCCTGGTGTTAGGGTTTGAGTTGCCATCTCCAGAAATGCTACATGGTGACTCACTGGAAGGCAGAAGAAAAATGTTCATGGGGCCCCATCTGTCCTACCTGAGGGCCCAGTAAGCTCTTGTGAGCTGGAGTAGGAAAGCAGAAAACTGGGGGGGTGGGGAGGAAATTTATGGAAAGGCTCTCTAATCAAGGCTTCATTTCTAAATAAAAAGAAAACTGAATCAAATTTATAAGAATACAGTCATTACCAAGCTGATAAATGGTCAAAGGATATGAACAGGCAGTTTTCAAATGAAAAAATAAAAGCTATCTAAAGTCATAAAAATTATTTAAATCACTATTGGTTATAGGAATATAAATTAAAACAAATCTGAGGTGCTACCTCATATCTATTATATTGGCTAGTTATGACAGAGAAAGAAAATTACAATTTTGGAGGGGATGTGGAAAAATTGGGACCCTAATGCACTGTTAGTGGAGTTGTGAACTGATTCAATAATTCTGGAGAATAATTTGGAACTACATCTAAAGGGCTATAAAACTGTGCATACTCTTTGACTAAGAAACACCACTACTAGATATGTATCCCAAAGGAATTTTTTAACAAGGAGAATGACCAATATATTAAAAAATATTTACAGCATTTCTTTTGTGGAGGTAAAGAATTAGAAACTGAGGGATAATTGGGAATAGCTAAACAAGTTGTGGTATATGATTTTGCTTAAATACTGTTGTGCTAAAAGAAATGGTGAATGGGGCGGCTAGGTGGCATAGTGGATAAAGTACCGGCCTTGGAGTCAGGAGTACCTGGGTTCAAATCTGGTCTCAGACACTTAATAATTACCTAGCTGTGTGGCCTTGGGCAAACCACTTAACCCCATTTGCCTTGCAAAAAACTAAAAAAGAAAAAAAATTAGAGAAATGGTGAGCAGGATGCTTTCAGTAAACCTGGAAAGACTTATATAAACTGATATAAAGTGAAGTGAGCAGAACCAAAAGAACACTAGACAAAGTAACAGCACTATAATGATCAACTGTTTTAGTTATTCTCAGCAATACAATAATCTAAGACAATTCCAAAAAATTTATGATGAAAAATTCTATCCACTCCCAGAGAAAGAACTGCTGGAGTCTGAGTACCAATTGAAACATACTAATTTTTTTTAATTTTTTTTCATTTTTTGTCTGTTTCCTTTCATAACAAGACTAATTTGGAAATAAATTTTGCATGACTAAATATGTTTAAACTCTATAAAACTATTTGCTGTCTTAGGGATGAAGAAAGGGAGAGAGAGGTAGAGAGGAATAGAAGTCGGAACACAAAATTTTAAAAAATCAAATTAAAAAAATTTTATGTAATTGAAAATATAAAATATTAAAAAAATTATTATAAAAAACACAAAGAAGACATGTAAAAAGATACATTCCCCTGCTTCTTTGAAAAGTTAAGGACCATGGCCCACACCTCTAATATCAGACTTTTTAATATATTATTTTATTCTACTGATCTTTTTGCTTTCTCTCTTTTTTTTGTTTTTTTATTATAAGGTATGGTTCTCTGGGAGGGGGAGGATAAGTTGGCTAATATGAGTTGTATAAAAATAAAAGAAAATTTAAAAATTTAAAAGAAAAAATGAGATAATATTTGTAAAGTGCTTAACATGATGCCTGGAACATAATAAGTGCTTCATAAATGCTTCCCCACCCCCTTCCTTCCCTCTCTATCCCAATGCTCTTTACTGCATTTTCTCCTTCCAATTCCTGTATTACCCTTAAAATGTGAGCTCCATGAGAATAGGTCTGTCTGACTTTTTTATTCATACCTTTAACATTTAACATAATCCTTTATGCATAGGAAGAGCTTTATAAATGCTTCATTCTTTCATTTTATATGATATATTCTTAATCAATAGCTGCTGTCCTCAATTTTTACCTCTTCTGTTTCTTTTGAATAAGCTATATCCATTCAGAATCATATCCCAATTATGGCTTTTATTCCAACAAATCTCAGTGATTTTTTTGAGGTTTGAATTTCTTCCTTTTGTTAGAAATCTAGTTCTTTCTGCTCATTACCTAAACATTGAACATTTCTGCATAGATATTCAGGCCAAGGATTTTGTTGTCTCCTTTCTTTCTTGGCTTTTATTTCATGTGATCTTCTTGGTATCACAAATTCTATTCTTCCTCCATTATAGCTCTTTTTTATGGTATCTAATTTGATGGTTAAACATAAGTAATTTTCTCTCTCACCTATCCTCTTGATTTTAAAACTGTTTTTATTAAGTTTGTAAGACATTAGCCAAATACATTCTTCTTAAATGTGCTCTATCCCTTCCCAGAAATCTATCATTTATATTTTAAGCCACATTCCAAAAATCCAACTCTCACCCTCAGTCGCCACTTGCTTCCCATATCAATTTTTCTCTTATTCATCCTTTCCTTTAATGAACAACAGGGAGGAAAATGCAACCTAATCGTCTTCAATTTCTTGTCCAAGATGTTATAATCTTGGGTAAAACTTTTAGGGTTTCATTTGGCATTTTGTTTTTTGCATAACTTAACTAATCTGAGAATCCTGAGATATTTTTACTTGGAGGGGTGAGTTCAATCTTTCTGTTCTCATGAGGTTAGAATTATATCCCCTCCATTCTCAGTTCAATATCAAACAAAAATCAGAAAATCTTAGTCAGTAATTCTACTACTTATTGTTCGTACATTTTTATAAGTACACACAGCTGAATGTGAGAGTGTTTAATGTTTTACCAACTAGGAGAAAGGACCAGATTTCCTGGATACTAGAGGATTGTGAACATGGAACTGCCAAAGACAGAACATAAAAGGGGCCAAGGACTGGGGGAAAGTAGAGAGAGAAAGGGGGAAGAAGCAGGGGAATAGAGGAAGAGATCAAATAGTCCATTGTAAATATTTAAAGGGGTGTGAGATTACAGATATTGACAACATGTATCCCATGTCATCTTGGTTCATTTGGACAAGTGTGTTGGAACATTTTACTTTAGGGTTATCCTATGAACCGTAGGGAAAACGGTTTCCTCTGAACAGATGCTTCTCTGTTTGGGGAAGTGATCTTCTCAGCCTTGGTTTATTTCCTCCTGGTGGGGTCTTTCTCTATAGATCAGCCCTCTACAGACCCCCGGTGGGGGTTCACTAGTCAATGCCAGCTCAACTCTTTGAAGGGCAAACTCTCCTGGAATCCTCAGCAGCTCTGTAAAAGCACCTGTGTTCTTCATTTCTACCCACAGAGAGCTAAAAGGGAATTATTTATGATCTTTCAATCTCTTCTTACTTTAACTACTGGGAAAGATAGTTACAAGTGTGGTTGCAAACAGACATCAATAGCAGCCCAAGCCTCTCACCCTTGGAAATTGAGAGAAATAGGAAGGTGTTAAGACCTAAATCCCAAAGATTCTTTGGACTTTAGTTTCTTTATCTATAAAATTAGGGTATTTAGACTCAATAATCTGAAGTCCCATCTAGCTCTAGATTGGTGATCCTATGATCTATGAGTTCAGATGGTTGGAAATGATATATATCCTTCACTAAATTGCCTACTCCTAATTCCTGCAAAATTGGAATTACTAAAATAGAGATTGAAATAAATGGAAGGAAAGGGATAAATATCTACGGTTTGGTTTGATTAAGGCAAGGTTGCCATCTTGAAGAGTAA